>NC_088407.1:3679051-3704051 GCF_034236695.1 Oncorhynchus nerka | reverse complement strand
GAACGACAAACAGACAGACAGAACGACAGACAGACAGAACGACAGACAGACAGACAGAACGACAGACAGACAGAACGACAGACAGACAGACAGAACGACAGACAGACAGAACGACAAACAGACAGACAGAACGACAGAACGACAGACAGACAGAACGACAAACAGACAGACAGAACGACAAACAGACAGACAGAACGACAAACAGACAGACAGAACGACAGGCAGACAGACAGAACGACAAACAGACAGACAGAACGACAAACAGACAGACAGAACGACAAACAGACAGACAGAACGACAAACAGACAGACAGAACGACAAACAGACAGACAGAACGACAGACAGAACGACAGACAGATAGACAGACGAGACAGACGACAGACAGACAGACAGACAGACAGACAGACAGACAGACAGACAGACAGACAGACAGACAGACAGAACGACAAACAGAACGACAGACAGACAGACAGACAGACAGACAGACCGACAGACAGAACGACAGACAGGATGTATTGTTCTGTTCTATTCTGAACCGTAGGAGGCTTTCTGCAGCTGCAGCCGTCAGCTCTCATTCTAAAACAGAGAGAAAGAAAGACAATCCCTTCAGACAGACACTCATTAGGACAAGCCCTCCCATACTGTTGAAGCAGATAGGAGGACTGGGGGAGATGGAGAGAGAGGATAGAGACTGGGGAGATAGAGAGAGAGGATAGAGACTGGGGAGATAGAGAGAGAGGATAGAGACTGGGGAGATAGAGACTGGGGGAGATAGAGAGAGACTGGGGAGATAGAGAGAGAGGATAGAGACTGGGGAGATAGAGAGAGAGGATAGAGACTGGGGAGATAGAGAGAGAGGATAGAGATGAAGAGGGAGAAATAGAGAGAGAGGATAGAGATGAAGAGAGAGACTGAGGGAGAAATAGAGAGAGAGGATAGAGATGAAGAGGGAGAAATAGAGAGAGAGGATAGAGATGAAGAGAGAGACTGAGGGAGATAGAGAGAGAGGATAGAGACTGGGGAGATAGAGAGAGAGGATAGAGACTGGGGGAGATAGAGAGAGAGGATAGAGACGGGGAGATAGAGAGAGAGGATAGAGACTGGTGGAGATAGAGAGAGAGGATAGAGATGAAGAGGGAGAAATAGAGAGAGAGGATAGAGATGAAGAGAGAGACTGGGGGAGATAGAGAGAGAGGATAGAGACTGGGGGAGATAGAGAGAGAGGATAGAGACTGGGGGAGATAGAGAGAGAGTATAGAGACTGGGGAGATAGAGAGAGAGGATAGAGATGAAGAGAGAGACCGGGGGAGATAGAGAGAGAGGATAGAGACTGGGGAGATAGAGAGAGAGGATAGAGATGAAGAGGGAGACTGGGGGAGATAGAGAGAGAGGATAGAGACTGGGGGAGATAGAGAGAGAGGATAGAGACGGGGAGATAGAGAGAGAGGATAGAGACTGGTGGAGATAGAGAGAGATAGAATGAGGGAGAAATAGAGAGAGAGGATAGAGATGAAGAGAGAGACTGGGGAGATAGAGAGAGAGGGATAGAGACTGGGGAGATAGAGAGAGGATAGAGACTGGGGAGATAGAGAGAGAGTATAGAGACTGGGGAGATAGAGAGAGAGATAGAGATGAAGAGAGAGACTGGGGAGATAGAGAGAGAGGATAGAGACTGGGAGATAGAGAGAGAGGATAGAGATGAAGAGGGAGACTGGGGAGATAGAGAGAGGATAGAGACTGGGGGAGATAGAGAGAGAGGATAGAGACTGTGGGAGATAGAGAGAGAGAGAGTATAGAGACTGGGGGAGATAGAGAGAGAGGATAGAGACTGGGGAGATAGAGAGAGAGGATAGAGACTGGGGAGATAGAGAGAGAGGATAGAGACTGGGGAGATAGAGAGAGAGGATAGAGACTGGGGAGATAGAGAGAGAGGATAGAGACTGGGGAGATAGAGGGAGAGGATAGAGACGGGGAGATAGAGAGGGGAGAGACTGGGGAGATAGAGAGAGATATAGAGACTGGGGAGAGAGAGAGAGGATAGAGACTGGGGGAGATAGAGAGAGAGGATAGAGATGAAGAGGGAGAAATAGAGAGAGAGGATAGAGATGAAGAGAGAGACTGGGGGAGATAGAGAGAGAGGATAGAGACTGGGGGAGATAGAGAGAGAGATAGAGACTGGGGAGATAGAGAGAGAGGATAGAGACTGGGGGAGATAGAGAGAGAGGATAGAGACTGGGGGAGATAGAGAGAAAGGATAGAGACTGGGGAGATAGAGAGAGAGGATAGAGACTGGGGAGATAGAGAGAGAGGATAGAGACTGGGGAGATAGAGAGAGAGGATAGAGACTGGGGGAGATGGAGAGAGAGGATAGAGACTGGTGGAGATAGAGAGAGAGGATAGAGACTGGGGGAGATAGAGAGAGAGGATAGAGATGAAGAGGGAGAAATAGAGAGAGAGGATAGAGATGAAGAGAGAGACTGAGGGAGAAATAGAGAGAGAGGATAGAGATGAAGAGGGTGGAGAGAAGATGTATGTGGGGAAATGTTTGTTTGTTTGTAGTGTGTGTGTGTGTGTGTGTGTGTGTGTGTGTGTGCGTGTGCGTGTGCGTGTGTCTGTGTGTGTGTGAAACCAATCCCCATCACTCAGGACTCCTTCATACTGATTCAATAATGATGTTTTTTATTCAGCGTCTTCATACCATCGAATAACTAAATGAAATACTTTAAACGTTTAAACTTTGTCACTAAATAAATAAACATTTAAAACATCAAACTCAATATTATACTTTTTGAAAAACATCTGTCTAGATATTTATATAATAATAATATAATATATATACGATATGTTTAACTGATATGTCTCATCTGATATTTAACGATATGTTTAACTGATATGTCTCATCTGATATTTAACGATATGTTTAACTGATATGTCTCATCTGATATTTAACGATATGTTTAACTGATATGTCTCATCTGATATTTAACGATATGTTTAACTGATATGTCTCATCTGATATTTAACGATATGTTTAACTGATATGTCTCATCTGATATTTAACGATATGTTTAACTTCATCTGATATTTAATGATATGTTTAACTTCATCTGATATTTAACGATATGTTTAACTTCATCTGATATTTAACGCCTTAAAGACAATTAAACAGAATAGTCAAAACAGACACACAATACGTGGATAGGAAGTGTTAGCAGACACTATAGATACACCTACATAGGAAGTGTTAGCAGACACTATAGATACACCTACATAGGAAGTGTTAGCAGACACTATAGATACACCTACATAGGAAGTGTTAGCAGACACTATAGATACACCTACATAGGAAGTGTTAGCAGACACTATAGATACACCTACATAGGAAGTGTTAGCAGACACTATAGATACACCTACATAGGAAGTGTTAGCAGACACTATAGATACACCTACATAGGAAGTGTTAGCAGACACTATAGATACACCTACATAGGAAGTGTTAGCAGACACTATAGATACACCTACATAGGAAGTGTTAGCAGACACTATAGATACACCTACATAGGAAGTGTTAGCAGACACTAGATACACCTACATAGAAGTGTTAGCAGACACTATAGATACACCTACATAGGAAGTGTTAGCAGACACTATAGATACACCTACATAGGAAGTGTTAGCAGACACACCTATAGGAAGTGTTAGCAGACACTATAGATACACCTACATAGGAAGTGTTAGCAGACACTATAGATACACCTACATAGGAAGTGTTAGCAGACACTATAGATACACCTACATAGGAAGTGTTAGCAGACACTATAGATACAACGACGTGGATAGGAAGTGTTAGCAGACACTATAGATACACCTACATAGGAAGTGTTAGCAGACACTATAGATACACCTACATAGGAAGTGTTATAGCAGACACTATAGATACAACGACGTGGATAGGAAGTGTTAGCAGACACTATAGAGAGGATTAATTTATAACACAACAGTGGAAAGGGTCAGAGGTCAGGCTGAGTCCTGCAACAGGTCATGGTTGAGGAGCCCAGGGATTGAGGCGTACATCTCTTTCTCTCTGTCTCTCTCTCCCGTCCTCTCTCTTCTCTCCAGCTCTCTGTCTCTGTCCGTGTCCAGCACAGACATACTGGATGTAGGCTTCCTGCTGGCCACCTTAGTGCTGGGGTCCTTAATGGGGTCCTTCACACCAGGGTCCTTACTGGGCTGGAGAGGCAGCTTCCCTTCCAACCAATGGGTTACCATGTCCCCTTTACCCTGAAGAGATAGGTTAGGGGTCAGCGGTTAGACGTTAAGGTTGAGAGAGGTCAGGGGTTAAAGATCAAGGTTGAGCGAGGTTAGGGGTCGGGTTAGACGTCAAGGTTGAGAGAGGTTAGGGGTCGGGTTAGACGTCAAGGTTGAGAGAGGTTAGGGGTCGGGTTAGACGTCAAGGTTGAGAGAGGTTAGGAGTCGGGTTAGACGTCAAGGTTGAGAGAGGTTAGGGGTCGGGTTAGACGTCAAGGTTGAGAGAGGTTAGGGGTCGGGTTAGACGTCAAGGTTGAGAGAGGTTAGGGGTCGGGTTAGACGTCAAGGTTGAGAGAGGTCAGTGGTTAAAGGTCGAGGTTGGATAAAATGATCTACTAAATGTCTTCAGGAAGTGGTCTTCACTTTTTTCCACATTTGTTACTTTACAGCCTTATTCTGAAATCTATTAAATAAAACAATTTCCTCATCAATCTACACACAATACCCCATAATGACATCACAATACCCCATAATGACATCACAATACCCCATAATGACATCACAATACCCCATAATGACATCACAATACCTCATAATGACATAGTGAAAACAGTTTTTCTTATTTTATTGCAAATGTATAAAACATTTAAAACAGAAATACCATATTTGCATAAGTGTTCAGATCATTTGCTATGAGACTCGAAATTGAGCTCCTGTGCATCCTGTCTCCATTGACCATTCTTGAGATGTTTCTACAACTTGATTGCTCAGCTCAGTTGTCCTGAGTCTGCACAAGTCTGCCAGGACCTAGGATCAAGGGACACACTCAAGTTTTTTAACACTATATCTCTTGACACATTGATGAAAATAATAATGGCCTCTAAACCTTCAAGCTGCATACTGGACCCTATTCCAACTAAACTACTGAAAGAGCTGTGCTGTGCTTGGCCCTCCTATGTTGAACATAATAAACGGCTCTCTATCCACCGGATGGGTACCAAACTCACTAAAATTGGCAGTAATAAAGCCTCTCTTGAAAAAGCCAAAAAGCCAAGCCACCTTGACCCAGAAAATATAAAAAACGATCGGCCTACATCGAATCTCCCCTCCTCTCCTCTCTCCTCTCAGATTTAAAAAAAGAAGAAGCTGTTGTGCAGCAACTCACTGCCTTCCTGAAGACAAACAATGTATATGAAATCTTCAGTCTGGTTTTAGACCCCATCATAGCACTGAGACTGCACTTGTGAAGGTGGTAAATGGCCTTTTAATGGCTTCAGACCAAGGCTCTGCATCTGTCCTCGTGCTCCTAGACCTTAGTGCTGCTTTTGATACCATCGATCACCACATTCTTTTGGAGAGATTGGAAACCCAAATTGGTCAACACGGACAAGTTCTGGCCTGGTTTAGATCTTATCTGTTGGAAAGAAATCAGTTTGTCTCTGTGGATGGTTTGTCCTCTGACAAATCAACTGTAAATTTTGGTTTTCCTCAAGGCTCTGTTTTAGGACCACTATAGTTTTCACTAAATATTTTACCTCTTGGGGATGTCATTCGAAAACAAAATGTTAACTTTCACTGCTATGCGGATGACACACAACTGTACATTTCAATGAAACATGGTGAAGCCCCAAAATTGCCCTCGCTAGAAGCATGTGTTTCAGACATCAGGAAGTGGATGGCTGCAAACTTTCTACTTTTAAACTCTGACAAAACAGCGATGCTTGTTCTAGGTCCCAAGAAACAAAGAGAAATTCTGTTGGATCTGACAATTAATCTTAATGGTTGTACAGTCGTCTCAAATAAAACTGTGAAGGACCTCTGCGTTACTTTGGTCCCTGATCTCTCTTTTGACAAACATATCAAGACCATTTCAAGGACAGCTTTTTTCCATCTACGTAACATTGCAAAAATCAGAAACTTTCTGTCCAAAAATGATGCAGAAAAATTCATCCATGCTTTTGTCACCTCTAGGTTAGACTACTGCAATGCTCTATTTCTATTACCAAAAATGCAGAAAAATGTATCCATGCTCTGCAATGCTCTATTTTCCGGCTACCCGGTTAAAGCACTAAATCAACTTCAGTTAGTGCTAAATACGGCTGCTACAATCCTGACTAGAACCAAAAAAATTTGATCATATTACTCCAGTGCTAGCCTCTCTACACTGGCTTCCTGTCAAAGCAATAGCTGATTTCAAGGTTTTACTGCTGACCTACAAAGCATTACATGGGCTTGCTCCTACCTATCTCTCTGATTTGGTCCTGCCGTACATACCTACATGTACGCTACGGTCACAAGACGCAGGCCTCCTAATTGCCCCTAGAATTTCTAAACAAACAGCTGGAGGCAGGGCTTCTCCTATAGAGCTCCATTTTTATGGAATGGTCTGCCTACCCATGTGAGAGACGCAGACTCAGTCTCGACCTTTAAGTCTTTATTGAAGACTCATCTCTTCAGTAGGTCCTATGATTGAGTGTAGTCTGGCCCAGGAGTGTGAAGGTGAACGGAAAGGCGCTGGAGCAATGAAATGCCCTTGCTGTCTGCTTCTACACCTGCATTGCTTGCTGTTTGGGGTTTTAGGCTGGGTTTCTGTACAGCACTTAGTGACATCAGCTGATGTAAGAAGGGCTATATAAATACATTTGATTGATTGGAGTCCACCTGTGGTAAATTCAATTGATTGGACATGATGTGGAAAGGCACACACCTGTCCATATACAGTACCACAGTGACAGTGCATGTCAGAGCAAAAACCAAGCCATGAGGCTGAAGGAATTGTTCGTAGAGCTCAGAGACAGGATTGTGTCGAGGCACAGATCTGGGGAAGGGTACCAAACAATGTCTGCAGCATTGAAGGTCCCCAAGAACACAGTGGCCACCATCATTCTGCAGCATTGAAGGTCTCCAAGAACACAGTGGCCTCCATCATTCTGCAGCATTGAAGGTCCCCAAGAACACAGTGGCCTCCATCAATCCTTAAATGGAAGACGTTTGGAACCACCAAGACTCCTCCTAGAGCTTGCTGCCTGGTCAAACTGAACAATCGGGGGAGAAGGGCCGTGGTCAGAGAGGTGACCAAGAACCTGATGGTCACTCTGACAGAGCTCCAGAGTTCCTCTGTGGAGATGGGAGAAACTTCCAGAAGGACAACCATCTCTGCAGCACTCCACCAAACAGGCCTTTATGGTAGAGTGGCCAGACGGAAGCCACTACTCAGTAAAAGGCACATGACAGACCGCTTGGCCTTTGCCAAAAGGCACCTAAAGACTGCCAGACTATGAGAAACAAGATTCTCTGGTCTGATGAAACCAAGACTAAATTCTCTGTCCTGAGAAACTCCCCAAATACAGGTGTGCCAAGCTTGTAGCATCATACCCAAGAAGACTCCAGGCTGTAATCTCTGCCAAGCTTGTAGCATCATACCCAAGAAGACTCCAGGCTGTAATCGCTGCCAAAGGTGCTTCAACAAAGTACTGAGTAAAGGGTCTGAATACTTATCTAAATGTGATATAAAAACCCAAATAATGTTGACCTTTTTTGTAAAAGTAATATTTCAGTTCTTTTTTATTTGTTATACATTTGCAAAACATTTCTAAAAACATATTTTTGCTTTGTCATTAAGGGGCATTGTGATGTCATTATGGGATACTGTGTGAAGATTGATGAGGGAAAAAACGATGTAATCCATTTTAAGAATAAGGCTGTGATGTAACAAAATGTTTAAAAAGTCAAGGGATCTGAATGCAGTGCATATATCCTGTATATATCCTGTATATATCCTGTATATATCCTGTATATATCCTGTATATATCCTGTATATATCCTGTATATATCCTGTATGTATCCTGTATATATCCTGTATATATCCTGTATGTATCCTGTAAATATCCTGTATGTATCCTGTATATATCCTGTATATATCCTGTATATATCCTGTATGTATCCTGTAAATATCCTGTATATATCCTGTATGTATCCTGTAAATATCCTGTATGTATCCTGTATATATCCTGTATATATCCTGTATGTATCCTGTAAATATCCTGTATGTATCCTGTATGTATCCTGTATATATCCTGTATATATCCTGTATGTATCCTGTATGTATCCTGTATATATCCTGTATATATCCTGTATATATCCTGTATATATCCTGTATATATCCTGTATGTATCCTGTATATATCCTGTATATATCCTGTATATATCCTGTATATATCCTGTATATATCCTGTATATATCCTGTATGTATCCTGTAAATATCCTGTATGTATCCTGTATATATCCTGTATATATCCTGTATGTATCCTGTAAATATCCTGTATGTATCCTGTATATATCCTGTATATATCCTGTATATATCCTGTATGTATCCTGTATGTATCCTGTATATATCCTGTATATATCCTGTATGTATCCTGTAAATATCCTGTATATATCCTGTATATATCCTGTATATATCCTGTAAATATCCTGTATGTATCCTGTATATATCCTGTATATATCCTGTATATATCCTGTAAATATCCTGTATGTATCCTGTATATATCCTGTATATATCCTGTATATATCCTGTATGTATCCTGTATGTATCCTGTATATATCCTGTATATCCTGTATGTATCCTGTATATATCCTGTATATATCCTGTATATATCCTGTATATATCCTGTATGTATCCTGTATATATCCTGTATATATCCTGTATATATCCTGTATGTATCCTGTATGTATCCTGTATATATCCTGTATATATCCTGTATGTATCCTGTAAATATCCTGTATGTATCCTGTAAATATCCTGTATGTATCCTGTATATATCCTGTATATATCCTGTATATATCCTGTATATATCCTGTATATATCCTGTATATATCCTGTATATATCCTGTATATATCCTGTATGTATCCTGTATATATCCTGTATATATCCTGTATATATCCTGTATATCATGCATATATCCTGTATATATCCTGTATGTATCCTGCATATCCTGTATACATCCTGTATGTATCCTGTATGTATCCTGTATATATCCTGTATATATCCTGTAAATATCCTGTATATATCCTGTATATATCCTGTATATATCCTGTATATATCCTGTATATATCCTGTAAATATCCTGTATATATCCTGTATATATCCTGTATATATCCTGTATATATCCTGTATATATCCTGTAAATATCCTGTATATATCCTGTATATATCCTGTAAATATCCTGTATATATCCTGTATGTATCCTGTATGTAACCTGTATATATCCTGTATATATCCTGTATGTATCCTGTATATATCCTGTAAATATCCTGTATATATCCTGTATATATCCTGTAAATATCCTGTATATATCCTGTATATATCCTGTATGTATCCTGTATGTATCCTGTATCCTGTATATATCCTGTATATATCCTGTAAATATCCTGTATATATCCTGTATATATCATGTATGTATCCTGTATGTATCCTGTATATATCCTGTATATATCCTGTATATCCTGTATATCATGCATATATCCTGTATATATCCTGTAAATATCCTGTATATATCCTGTATATATCCTGTAAATATCCTGTATATATCCTGTATATATCCTGTATATATCCTGTATATATCCTGTATATATCCTGTAAATATCCTGTATATATCCTGTATATATCCTGTAAATATCCTGTATATATCCTGTATATATCATGTATGTATCCTGTATGTATCCTGTATATATCCTGTATATATCCTGTATATCCTGTATATCATGCATATATCCTGTATATATCCTGTATGTATCCTGCATATCCTGTATACATCCTGTATGTATCCTGTATATATCCTGTTTATATCCAGTTTATATCCTGTATATATCCTGTATGTATCCTGTATATATCCTGTATGTATCCTGTATATATCCTGTATATATCCTGTATATATCCTGTATATATCCTGTATGTATCCTGTATATATCCTGTATATATCCTGTATATATCCTGTATGTATCCTGTATATATCCTGTATATCCTGTATGTATCCTGTATGTATCCTGTATATATCCTGTATATCCTGTATATATCCTGTATATATCCTGTATGTATCCTGTATATATCCTGTATATCCTGTATGTATCCTGTATATATCCTGTATATCCTGTATGTATCCTGTATATAGAACACACCTTGACTTGCAGCATCCCTCTACATTGCAGCAGGTATCCTCCTATCTCCTCTAGGAGGTAGAATGTACTGGAGCTGACCTGAATCTTGAGGGCTGTATGGGGAGAGACCAACCACTTCCTTAGCATTAGCTTCTACAGTCACTGCCATAGAGATACTATGGTACCAGTGGAATAACTTCCTTAGCATTAGCTTCCACTTTCACGGTGATAGAGATCGTCTATTTACTTTTATAAACTGGGTGGTTCGAGCCCTGAATGCTGATTGGCTAACAGCCGTGGTATATCAGACCGTATGATAAAACATGTATTTTTACTGCTCTAATTACGTTGGTAACCAGTTTATAATAGAAATAAGGCACCTTGGGGGGTTTGTGGTATATCACCAATATACCACGACTAAGGGCTGTATCCAGGCACTCCACGTTGCGTCGTGCTTCAGAACAGCCCTTTGATGTGGTATATTGGTCATACACCACACCCACTTTTGCCTTATTGCTTAAATAAACCATCTCTGAGACCGTATTGTTCCTGTGGAAGTACTTCCTTAGCGTTAGCATCAACTCTCACTGTATTGTCACTGTGGAATCACTTCCTTAGCATTACCATCTAAAGTCACCACGGAAAAACACTTCCTTAGCATTAGCATCAACGCTCACTGCCATAAAGATCCTATGTTCCCTGTGGGAACACTTCCTTAGCATGATTACCCTCGCTGGTGGACTCCATCCTAGAGGAGGTGTTGACCGTGTCTCCAAACAGACAGTAGCGAGGCATCTTGGTCCCGACCACACCGGCTACCACTGGACCTGCAGGGAGGGAGGGGGGGCAAGAGGGTGGGTGTGTGTTTGTGTGTTTGTGTGTGTGTGTGTGTGTGTGTGTGTGTGTGTGTGTGTGTGTGTGTGTGTGTGTGTGTGTGTGTGTGTGTTACCTGAGTGTATCCCAGCCCGTATCTGTAGATGTGTGTGTGTGTGTGTGTGTGTGTGTTACCTGAGTGTATCCCAGCCCGTATCTGTAGTTGTGTGTGTGTGTGTGTGTGTGTGTGTGTGTGCGTGTGTTACCTGAGTGTATCCCGGCCCGTATCTGTAGTTGTGTGTTGGGTTTGTGTGGTATCCTGAAGGTCCGACACACACCGACCAGGTCCAGAGCCATGCTGGAGATCTCTGCTGCGTGCTGAATCCCGTTCTCCCTGGGTATCCCAGACACCACCATGTCTACACACACACACATTGGTATTCAGTCATCTGCATGCTAGATCCCATCCTCCCTGGGTATCCCAGACACCACCATGTCTACACACACACACATTGTTATTCAGTCATCTGCATGCTAGATCCCATCCACCCTGGGTATCCCACATGAACATCACACAGATATACTGGGAGTTTTACTGTAACCACGGTGATATACTCACAGGCATCGCCTATGGTCTCCACCTTGTACACGTCATAGTTGTCAATGATGTCATCAAAAGTCGTGTAGAGCTTATTGAGGAAGTCGACCACTTGGTAAGGAGTACTGGTGCTGGAGAGGTGGGTGAACCCTACGATGTCACTACACACACAAACACACACACACACACACACACACACACACAATACTGGTGCGTGAACCCTGCTATGTTACTACACACACACACACACACACACACTGAGTACTGGTGCTGGACTGGTGGGTGAACCCTGCTATGTTACTACACACAGTATAGAGAGAATCATAGGTAAAGGTAAGAGTTAGATTTAGGATTAGGATTAGAGATAGATAGAGTTAGGATTAGAGATAGAGTTAGGATTAGAGATAGAGTTAGGATTAGAGATATAGTTAGGATTAGAGATAGAGTTAGGATTAGAGATAGAGTTAGGATTAGAGATATAGTTAGGATTAGAGATGGAGTTAGAGTTAGGATTAGAGATAGAGTTAGGATTAGAGTTAGGATTAGGATTAGAGATAGAGTTAGAGTTAGGATTAGAGATGGAGTTAGAGTTAGGATTAGAGATAGAGTTAGGATTAGAGATGGAGTTAGGGTTAGGATTAGAGATAGAGTTAGGATTAGAGATAGAGTTAGGATTAGGATTAGAGATAGAGTTAGGATTAGAGATATAGTTAGGATTAGAGATAGAGTTAGGATTAGAGATAGAGTTAGGATTAGAGATAGAGTTAGGATTAGAGATATAGTTAGGATTAGAGATGGAGTTAGAGTTAGGATTAGAGATAGGATTAGGATTAGAGATAGAGTTAGAGTTAGGATTAGAGATGGAGTTAGAGTTAGGATTAGAGATAGAGTTAGGATTAGAGATGGAGTTAGGGTTAGGATTAGAGATAGAGTTAGGATTAGAGATGGAGTTAGGGTTAGGATTAGAGATGGAGTTAGAGTTAGGATTAGAGATGGAGTTAGGGTTAGATTTAGAGTTAGAGTTAGGATTAGAGATATAGTTAGCCTCGGTCCTCAATTCTAGCCTCTGTCTGTCTGTCTGTCTGTCTGTCTGTCTGTCTGTCTGTCTGTCTGTCTGTCTGTCTGTCTGTCTGTCTGTCTGTCTGTCTGTCTGTCTGTCCCCTCTCTCTCTCACCCCTTTCCCTCTCTGTCTCCCCCTTCCCTTCCTTCATTATCTCTCTCACCTGAAGAAGACAGTAGCGCTCACATAACTCTGGGCCTGCAATGGTTTCCCCTGCCTCAGATCGTCAGCTACCTGCTTCGGGAGCATACCTGCACACACACACACACACACACACACACACACACACACACACACACACACACACACACACACACACACACACACACACACACACACACACACACACACACACACACACACACACACACACACACACACAGATAGAGGCACATTTGTTTCACTCGTACTACCACACTATCAATGAGCAACAGAGGAAAAACTCTCCCCAAAATGGCTTCCACTCAATGGGGAATAATAACAGATTAGATCCAAGATGGCGTCCGTACTGTAGAGCAGTCGGTCAGTCTTCTGTTTCTCATGCATCAGGTCCTGGGTCCTCTCTGCTACCAGGACCTCCAGGTGCTTACTGTATTTCTCCATCTACACACACACACACACACACACACACACACACACACACACACACACACACACACACACACACACACACACACACAGGCTGAAAGGGTTGTTTCATGGTTGCGATTGGGGTTAGTTTGTTGTAACATTGAGTTTCTGATAACTTTTGAAAAGGTTGCTACTGGGTTGTGCGAACGTCTTTGTAACATTGTGTGAAGGTCGTTTTAATGTTGTGTAAACGTTGCTGTAATGTCGCCTCTAGGTCGTACCAGGTTCATCATCATGTCCACAGGGCTAACTTTATTGGGGTTGATCCGGTAGACGAACTTCCTGATCTGCTCGAAGGTGGGCCGGTGGACTGGGTTATGCGACCGGCACCTTCTGATGAGCTACGGCAACACGGAGGGGACACACAACACATGGTTTGCTACTCAACACAAACACACACACAAACACACACACACCAACATGCCCCTTAAACAGTACACACACACCTTCTGATGAGCTACGGCAACACGGAGGGGACACACAACACATGGTTTGCTACTCAACACAAACACACACACACCTACATGCCCCTTAAACAGTACACACACAAACACAAACACACACACACACACACACACAAACACACACCAACATGCCCCTTAAACAGTACACACACACCTTCTGATGAGCTACGGCAACACGGAGGGGACACACAACTCACACAGTCATCTATATCAGACACTCGGGGAATAAACCTCCGTACCTCGACGTACTCTGCAGGGCACACACACACACCCTTCCCCTCCGTACCTCCACGTACTCTGCAGGACACACACACACACACACTCCGTACCTCCACGTACTCTGCAGGACACACACACACACACACCCTCCGTACCTCGACGTACTCTGCGGGACAGGGACAGGTGTTGTCGGCCTTGCCGGAGATTAGTTCTGGGAGTGGGGGGCACCAAGCACTCTCGAGAGAACTGTCCTCAACCTGGGGAGGGAGAGAGGGAGAGGGGGGGAGAGGGGGAGGGAGAGGGGGGAGGGAAAGAGAGGGAGGGCGGAGAGGGAGGGAGAGAGAGGGGAGAGGGAGAGGGGGAGAGGGGAGGGAAAGAGAGGTGGGGAGGAAGAAAGAGAGAGGGGGAGAGGGAGAGGGAGAGGGAGAAAGAGAGAGGGCAGAGAGGGAGGTAGGGGGAAGGGAAAGAGAGGGAGGGGCGGAGAGGGAGGGAGAGAGAGGGGGAGAAGGAGAGGGGGAGAGGGGAGGGAAAGAGACGTTGGGAGGAAGAAAGAGAGAGGGGGAGAGAGAGGGCGGAGAGGGAGGTAGGGGAAGGGAGGAAGTTAGGGGGTGGGAGGGAAAGAGATGGTGAAAATACATCTAACTAATGGCTCATAGAAAGGAACTTTGTATGAATGGATGGTGAATGGAGGGTGAATGTTGTCAGCTGCTATTATACATGGTTGCCCGGTTCGCTACTCAACAGAAGCCAATGAAGAGATACAGGTTATGGTCACACCCACACACCCACACACACACACACACACACACACACACACACACACACACACACACACACACACACACACACACACACACACATATCTCTTAAACAGTACACACACACACACACACATCAACAGTACACACACACACACACACACACACACACACATTCCTCCTCCAACATCCACCTACCGGGACAGGGTCACTGCGAGTGGCTATCTCCAGCAGAATTATAGAGTAGCTGGAAAGAGATATACATGTTCATAGATACTTGAGTGAAAGTGTGTGTGGTTATGTCCATACGTTTGTATGTGTGTGTGTGGGTGCGTGTGTGTGCGGGTGCGTGTGTGTGGGTGCTTGTGTGTGGGTGTGTGTGCGTGTGTGTGTGTGTGTGTGTGTGTGTGTGGGTGCGTGTGGGTGTGGGTGTGTGTGTGTGTGTGTGTGTGGGTGCGTGTGTGTGGGTGTGTGTGTGTGTGTGTGTGTGTGTGGGTGCGTGTGTGAGTGTGTGTGTGTGTGTGGGTGCGTGTGGGTGTGTGTGTGGGTGCGTGTGTGAGTGTGTGTGTGTGTGTGGGTGCGTGTGGGTGTGTGTGTGGGTGTGTGGGTGTGTGTGTGTGTGGGTGCGTGTGTGAGTGTGTGTGTGTGTGTGGGTGCGTGTGGGTGTGTGTGTGGGTGTGTGTGTGTGTTTGTGTGGGTGGGTGTGTCACCTGAAGACGTCCCCAGGCAGGGTCGGTTCCTGGTTGGATGTCTGGCACTCAGGAGGCGTGTACACCTCTCTCAGTCTCATCTGATAGGATGACAGGGGTTCCGCTGCATCCTCCCTTCGATAGATGGTCAGACAGTAATCTGGAAAGAGGTTCAGACCAGCATTTGCTCTACCTTGCCTGGAGTGATAGATGGTGGGAGTTGTAGTTTTGTGACTATCAGATGGATGGTCAGGAGTTGTAGTTTTGGAAAGATGGTGGGACCAGCATTTGCTGTGACTATTGCCTGGAGTTGAGTTTTGATGGTGGGAGTTGTAGTTTTGTGACTATCAGATGGTGGGAGTTGTAGTTTTGTGACTATCAGATGGTGGGAGTTGTAGTTTTGTGACTATCAGATGGTGGGAGTTGTAGTTTTGTGACTATCAGATGGTGGGAGTTGTAGTTTTGTGACTATCAGATGGTGGGAGTTGTAGTTTTGTGACTATCAGATGGTGGGAGTTGTAGTTTTGTGACAATCAGATGGTGGGAGTTGTAGTTTTGTGACTATCAGATGGTGGGAGTTGTAGTTTTGTGACTATCAGATGGTGGGAGTTACAGTTTTGTGACTATAATATTGGTCATTAAGCCAGTCTAGCTCAATCGAAAACCGATAAAATGTTTGAAATTACATCAAATAGTATTTGAACCCAGGCCTGGCTAGGTTAAAAGTCAGAGGTGAGGTCATTGATTATAGGGTAAAGGTCAGCGGGTAAAGGTTACCAGGGATCTTGCAGACCAGACGGGCAGGTTTTACAGTGTACAGGCAAGGGATTATTATAGGTCAGGGGGTAAAGGTCATTGGTTAAAGGTTACCAGTGATCTTGCAGACCAGGCGGGCAGGTTTTACAGTGTACAGGCTAGGGATTATTATAGGTCAGGGGGTAAAGGTCATTGGTTAAAGGTTACCAGGGATCTTGCAGACCAGACAGGCAGGTTTTACAGTGTACAGGCTAGGGATTATTATAGGTCAGGGGGTAAAGGTTACCAGTGATCTTGCAGACCCAGCGGTCATCCAGAACACAGTTGAGTGATTTGAGGCGGCCATGACAGATCCTGTGTTGGTGGAGGTAGGACATTCCTCGGGCTATATCTGTGGCAAAGGAGAACCTGCAACACACAGTGAGGTCAAGGGTCAGAGGTAGGACATTCCCCGGGCTATATCTGTGGCAAAGGAGAACCTGCAACACACAGTGAGGTCAAGGGTCAGAGGTAGGACATTCCTCTGGCTACATCTGTGGCAAAGGAGAACCTGCAAATCAAATCAAATGTATTTATATAGCCCTTCTTACATCAGCTGATATCTCAAAGTGCTGTACAGAAACCCAGCCTAAAACCCCAAACAGCAAGCAATGATCTCTTGGCTACATAGCTGACGCACGCTGGACTGTCCATTAATCACGGTACTCCTTTCTGCTTGTTTGTCTTACCTGTCGGCCCCGTTGCCAAGTCAACGCCATTTTACCTGCTGTTTGTTGTGCTAGCGGATTAGCCCCGCCTACTGTTTTTAGCTAGCTTTCCAAATTCAACACCTGTGATTACTGTATGCCTCGCTGTATGTCTCTCTCAGATGTCAATATGCCTTGTATACTGTTGTTCAGGTTAGTTATAATTGTTTTAGTTCACAATGGAGCCCCTAGACCCACTCTGCATACCCCTGTTACCTCCTTTGTCCCACCTCCCACACATGCGGTGACCTCACCCATTACAACCAGCATGTCCAGAGATACAACCTGTCTCATCATCACCCAGTGCCTGGGCTTACCTCCGCTGTACCCGCACCCCACCATACCCCTGTCTGCGCATTATGCCCTGAATATATTCTACCATGCCCAGAAACCTGCTCCTCTTATCCTCTGCCCCCAACGCTCTAGGCGACCAGTTTTGATAGCCTTTAGCCGCACCCTCATACTACTCCTTCTCTGTTCCGCGGGTGATGTGGAGGTAAACCCAGGCCCTGCATGTCCCCAGGTACCCTCATTTGTTGACTTCTGTGATCGAAAAAGCCTTGGTTTTATGCATGTCAACATCAGAAGCCTCCTCCCTAAGTTTGTTTTACTCACTGCTTTAGCACACTCTGCTAACCCTGATGTCCTTGCCGTGTCTGAATCCTGGCTCAGGAAGGCCACCAAAAATTCAGAGATTTCCATACCCAACTATAACATCTTCCGTCAAGATAGAACTACCAAAGGGGGCGGAGTTGCAGTCTACTGCAGAGATAGCCTGCAAAGTAATGTCATACTTTGCAGGTCCATACCCAAACAGTTCGAACTACTAATTTTGAAAATTACCCTCTCCAGAAATAAGTCTCTCACTGTTGCCGCCTGCTACCGGCCACCCTCAGCTCCCAGCTGTGCCCTGGACACCATTTGTGAATTGATCGCCCCATCTAGCTTCAGAGTTTGTTCTGTTAGGTGACCTAAACTGGGATATGCTTAACACCCCGGCAGTCCTACAATGTAAGCTAGATGCCCTCAATCTCACTCAAATCATCAAGGAACCCACCAGGTACAACCCTAACTCTGTAAACAAGGGCACCCTCATAGACGTCATCCTGACCAACTGGCCCTCCAAATACACCTCCGCTGTCTTCAACCAGGATCTCAGCGATCACTGCCTCATTGCCTGTATCCGCCACGGAGCCGCAGTAAAACGACCACCCCTCATCACTGTCAAACGCTCCCTAAAACACTTCTGTGAGCAGGCCTTTCTAATCGACCTGGCCCGGGTATCCTGGAAGGACATTGACCTCATCCGTCAGTTGAGGATGCCTGGTCATTCTTTAAAAGTAACTTCCTCACCATTTTAGATAAGCATGCTCCGTTCAAAAATGCAGAACCAAGAACAGATACAGCCTTTGGTTCACTCCAGACCTGACTGCCCTCGACCAGCACAAAAACATCCTGTGGCGGACTGCAATAGCATCGAATAGCCCCCGTGATATGCAACTGTTCAGGGAAGTCAGGAACCAATACACGCAGTCAGTCAGGAAAGCTAAGGCCAGCTTCTTCAGGCAGAAGTTTGCATCCTGTAGCTCCAACTCCAAAAAGTTCTGGGACACTGTGAAGTCCATGGAGAACAAGAGCACCTCCTCCCAGCTGCCCACTGCACTGAGGCTAGGTAACACGGTCTCCACCGATAAATCCACGATTATCGAAAGCTTCAATAAGAACTTCTCAACGGCTGGCCTTGCCTTCCGCCTGGCTACTCCAACCTCGGCCAACAGCTCCGCCCCCGCAGCTCCTCGCCCAAGCCTCTCCAGGTTCTCCTTTACCCAAATCCAGATAGCAGATGTTCTGAAAGAGCTGCAAAACCTAGACCCGTACAAATCAGCTGGGCTTGACAATCTGGACCCTCTATTTCTGAAACTATCTGCCGCCATTGTCGCAACCCCTATTACCAGCCTGTTCAACCTCTCTTTCATATCGTCTGAGATCCCCAAGGATTGGAAAGCTGCCGCAGTCATCCCCCTCTTCAAAGGGGGAGACACCCTGGACCCAAACTGCTATAGACCTATATCCATCCTGCCCTGCCTATCTAAGGTCTTCGAAAGCCAAGTCAACAAACAGGTCACTGACCATCTCGAATCCCACCGTACCTTCTCCGCTGTGCAATCTGGTTTCCGAGCCGGTCACGGGTGCACCTCAGCCACGCTCAAGGTACTAAACGATATCATTACCGCCATCGATAAAAGACAGTACTGTGCAGCCGTCTTCATCGACCTCGCCAAGGCTTTCGACTCTGTCAATCACCATATTCTTATCGGCAGACTCAATAGCCTCGGTTTCTCGGATGACTGCCTTGCCTGGTTCACCAATTACTTTGCAGACAGAGTTCAGTGTGTCAAATCGGAGGGCATGCTGTCCGGTCCTCTGGCAGTCTCTATGGGGTGCCACAGGGTTCAATTCTCGGGCCGACTCTTTTCTCTGTATATATCAATGATGTTGCTCTTGCTGCGGGCGATTCCCTGATCCACCTCTACGCAGACGACACCATTCTATATACTTTCGGACCGTCATTGGACACTGTGCTATCTAACCTCCAAACGAGCTTCAATGCCATACAGCACTCCTTCCGTGGCCTCCAACTGCTCTTAAACGCGAGTAAAACCAAATGCATGCTTTTCAACTGATCGCTGCCTGCACCCGCATGCCCGACTAGCATCACCACCCTGGATGGTTCCGACCTTGAATATGTGGACATCTATAAGTACCTAGGTGTCTGGCTAGACTGCAAACTCTCCTTCCAGACTCACATCAAACATCTCCAATCGAAAATCAAATCAAGAGTCGGCTTTCTATTCCGCAACAAAGACTCCTTCACTCACGCCGCCAAGCTTACCCTAGTAAAACTGACTATCCTACCGATCCTCGATTTTCGGCGATGTCATCTACAAAATGGCTTCCAACACTCTACTCAGCAAACTGGATGCAGTCTATCATAGTGCCATCCGTTTTGTCACCAAAGCACCTTATACCACCCACCACTGCGACTTGTATGCTCTAGTCGGCTGGCCCTCGCTACATATTCATCGCCAGACCCACTGGCTCCAGGTCATCTACAAGTCCATGCTAGGTAAAGCTCCGCCTTATCTCAGTTCACAACACCCATCCACTGATCATCCCTAAAGCCAACACCTCATTTGGCCGCCTTTCGTTCCAGTACTCTGCTGCCTGTGACTGGAACGAACTGCAAAAATCGCTGAAGTTGGAGACTTTTATCTCCCTCACCAACTTCAAACATCAGCTATCCGAGCAGCTAACCGATCGCTGCAGCTGTACATAGTCTATTGGTAAATAGCCCACCCATTTTCACCTACCTCATTCCCATACTGTTTTTATACTGTTTTTTTTTATTTATTTATTTACTTTTCTGCTCTTTTGCACACCAATATCTCTACCTGTACATGACCATCTGATCATTTATCACCCCAGTGTTAATCTGCAAAATTGTATTATTCGCCTACCTCCTCATGCCTTTTGCACACATTGTATATAGACTGCCCATTTTTTTCTACTGTGTTATTGACTTGTTAATTGTTTATTCCATGTGTAACTCTGTGTTGTCTGTTCACACTGCTATGCTTTATCTTGGCCAGGTCGCAGTTGCAAATGAGAACTTGTTCTCAACTAGCCTACCTGGTTAAATAAATGTGTTCTCAACTAGCCTACCTGGTTAAATAAAGGTGTTCTCAACTAGCCTACCTGGTTAAATAAAGGTGAAATAAAATTAAAATAAAAAAATAAAAATGAAGGTGTAGAAGCACGGTGGCTAGGAAAAACTCCCTAGAAAGGCCAGAACCTAGGAAGAAACCTAGAGAGGAACCAGGCTCTGAGGGGTGGCTAGGATAAACTCCCCAGAAAGGCCAGAACCTAGGAAGAAACCTAGAAGGAACCAGGCTCTGAGGGTGGCTAGGATAAACTCCCTAAAAAGACAAAACCTAGGAAGAAACCTAGAGAGGAACCAGGCTCCGAGGGGTGGCTAGGATAAACTCCCTAGAAAGGCCAGAACCTAGGAAGAAACCTAGAGAGGAACCAGGCTCTGAGGGGTGGCTAGGAAAAACTCCTAGAAAGGCCAGAACCTAGGAAGAAACCTAGAGAGGAACCAGGCTCTGAGGGGTGGCTAGGATAAACTCCCAGAAAGGCTGTTAGGAAAAAACCTAGAGAGGAACCAGGCTCTGAGGGGTGGCTAGGATAAACTCCCCATAAAGGCCAGAACCTAGAAGAAACCTGAGAGGAACCAGGCTCTGAGGGGTGGCTAGGATAAACTCCCTAAAAAGACAAAACCTAGAAGAAACTGCCAGGCTCTGAGGGGTGGCTAGGATAAACTCCTAGAAAGGCCAGAACCTAGGAAGAAACCTAGAGAGGAACCAGGCTCTGAGGGGTGGCTAGGATAAACTCCCCAGAAAGGCCAGAACCTGGGAAGAAACCTGAGAGGAACCAGGCTCTGAGGGGTTGGGATGTCCCCAGAAAGGCCAGAACCTAGGAAGAAACCTGCAAGGCTCTGAGGGGTGGCTAGGATAAACTCCCTAAAAAGACAAAACCTAGGAAGAAACCTAGAGAGGAACCAGGCTCTGAGGGTGGCTAGGATAAACTCCCTAGAAAGGCCAGAACCTGGAAGAAACCTAGAGAGGAACCAGGCTCTGAGGGTGGCTAGGAAAAACTCCCTAGAAAGGCCAGAACCTAGAAGAAACCTGAGAGGAACCAGGCTCTGAGGGGTGGCTAGGATAAACTCCCCAGAAAGGCCAGAACCTAGGAAGAAACCTGAGAGGAACCAGGCTCTGAGGGTGGCTAGGATAAACTCCCCAGAAAGGCCAGAACCTAGGAAGAAACCTGGAGAGGAACCAGGCTCTGAGGGGTGGCTAGGATAAACTCCCTAAAAAGACAAAACCTAGGAAGAAACCTAGAGAGGAACCAGGCTCTGAGGGTGGCTAGGATAAACTCCCTAGAAAGGCCAGAACCTAGGAAGAAACCTAGAGAGGAACCAGGCTCTGAGGGGTGGCTAGGAAAAACTCCCTAGAAAGGCCAGAACCTAGGAAGAAACCTAGAGAGGAACCAGGCTCTGAGGGTGGCTAGGAAAAACTCCCTAGAAAGGCCAGAACCTAGGAAGAAACCTAGAGAGGAACCAGGCTCTGAGGGTGGCTAGGAAAAACTCCCTAGAAAGGCCAGAACCTAGGAAGAAACCTAGAGAGGAACCAGGCTCTGAGGGGTGGCTAGGATAAACTCCCTAGAAAGGCCAGAACCTAGGAAGAAACCTGAGAGGAACCAGGCTCTGAGGGGTGGCTAGGAAAAACTCCCTAGAAAGGCCAGAACCTAGGAAGAAACCTAGAGAGGAACCAGGCTCTGAGGGGTGGCTAGGATAAACTCCCCAGAAAGGCCAGAACCTAGGAAGAAACCTAGAGAGGAACCAGGCTCTGAGGGTGGCTAGGATAAACTCCCAGAAAGGCCAGAACCTAGGAAGAAACCTTAGGAACCAGGCTCTGAGGGGTGGCTAGGATAAACTCCCTAAAAAAGACAAAACCTAGGAAGAAACCTAGAGAGGAACCAGGCTCTGAGGGGTGGCTAGGATAAACTCCCTAGAAAGGCCAGAACCTAGGAAGAAACCTAGAGAGGAACCAGGCTCTGAGGGGTGGCTAGGAAAACTCCAAAGGCCAGAACCTAGGAAGAAACCTAGAGAGGAACCAGGCTCTGAGGGGTGGCTAGGATAAACTCCCCAGAAAGGCCAGAACCTAGGAAGAAACCTAGAGAGGAACCAGGCTCTGAGGGGTGGCTAGGATAAACTCCCCAGAAAGGCCAGAACCTAGGAAGAAACCTAGAGAGGAACCAGGCTCTGAGGGGTGGCTAGGATAAACTCCCTAAAAAAGACAAAACCTAGGAAGAAACCTAGAGAGGAACCAGGCTCTGAGGGGTGGCTAGGATAAACTCCCTAGAAAGGCCAGAACCTAGGAAGAAACCTAGAGAGGAACCAGGCTCTGAGGGGTGGCTAGGAAAAACTCCCTAGAAAGGCCAGAACCTAGGAAGAAACCTAGAGAGGAACCAGGCTCTGAGGGGTGGCTAGGAAAAACTCCCTAGAAAGGCCAGAACCTAGGAAGAAACCTAGAGAGGAACCAGGCTCTGAGGGGTGGCTAGGAAAAACTCCCTAGAAAGGCCAGAACCTAGGAAGAAACCTAGAGAGGAACCAGGCTCTGAGGGGTGGCTAGGAAAACTCCCTAGAAAGGCCAGAACCTAGGAAGAAACCTAGAGAGGAACCAGGCTCTGAGGGGTGGCTAGGAAAAACTCCCTAGAAAGGCCAGAACCTAGGAAGAAACCTAGAGAGGAACCAGGCTCTGAGGGGTGGCTAGGAAAAACTCCCTAGAAAGGCCAGAACCTAGGAAGAAACCTAGAGAGGAACCAGGCTCTGAGGGGTGGCTAGGATAAACTCCCCAGAAAGGCCAGAACCTAGGAAGAAACCTAGAGAGGAACCAGGCTCTGAGGGGTGGCTAGGATAAACTCCCCAGAAAGGCCAGAACCTAGGAAGAAACCTAGAGAGGAACCAGGCTCTGAGGGTGGCTAGGAAAAACTCCTAGAAAGGCCAAAACCTAGGAAGAAACCTAGAGAGGAACCAGGCTCTGAGGGGTGGCTAGGATAAACTCCCTAGAAAGGCCAGAACCTAGGAAGAAACCTAGAGAGGAACCAGGCTCTGAGGGGTGGCTAGGAAAAACTCCCTAGAAAGGCCAGAACCTAGGAAGAAACCTAGAGAGGAACCAGGCTCTGAGGGGTGGCTAGGAAAAACTCCCTAGAAAGGCCAGAACCTAGGAAGAAACCTAGAGAGGAACCAGGCTCTGAGGGGTGGCTAGGAAAAACTCCCTAGAAAGGCCAGAACCTAGGAAGAAACCTAGAGAGGAACCAGGCTCTGAGGGGTGGCTAGGATAAACTCCCTAGAAAGGCCAGAACCTAGGAAGAAACCTAGAGAGGAACCAGGCTCTGAGGGGTGGCTAGGAAAAACTCCCTAGAAAGGCCAGAACCTAGGAAGAAACCTAGAGAGGAACCAGGCTCTGAGGGGTGGCTAGGAAAAACTCCCTAGAAAGGCCAGAACCTAGGAAGAAACCTAGAGAGGAACCAGGCTCTGAGGGGTGGCTAGGAAAAACTCCCCAGAAAGGCCAGAACCTAGGAAGAAACCTAGAGAGGAACCAGGCTCTGAGGGGTGGCTAGGATAAACTCCCCAGAAAGGCCAGAACCTAGGAAGAAACCTAGAGAGGAACCAGGCTCTGAGGGGTGGCTAGGATAAACTCCCTAAAAAAGACAAAACCTAGGAAGAAACCTAGAGAGGAACCAGGCTCTGAGGGGTGGCTAGGATAAACTCCCTAGAAAGGCCAGAACCTAGGAAGAAACCTAGAGAGGAACCAGGCTCTGAGGGGTGGCTAGGAATAACTCCCTAGAAAGGCCAAAACCTAGGAAGAAACCTAGAGAGGAACCAGGCTCACGAGAACCTGCAATACAAACACAATGAGGTCAAGGGTTAGATGTCAGGGGTCAAGGGGTAAAGATTAGGGAACCCCCACACAAGAGGTCAGGGGTTAGGACATCCACTTGAATCCCCAGTTGAGAGGTGTGTGTGTGTGTGTGTGTGTGTGTGTGTGTGTGTGTGTGTGTGTGTGTGTGTGTGTGTGTGTGTACAGTACCTGAATCCCCAGTTGAGAGGTGTGTGTGTGTGTGTGTTTGTGTGTGTGTGTGTGTGTGTGTTTGTGTGTGTGTGTGTACAGTACCTGAATCCCCAGTTGAGAGGTGTGTGTGTGTGTGTTTGTGTACAGTACCTGAATCCCCAGTTGAGAG
>NC_088407.1:3624051-3676551 GCF_034236695.1 Oncorhynchus nerka | reverse complement strand
TGACCTCTACTGTCCCCATCTGACCTGTTGACCTCTACTGTCCCCATCCCCATCTGACCTGTTGACCTCTACTGTCCCCATCTGACCTGTTGACCTCTACTGTCCCCATCTGACCTGTTGACCTCTACTGTCCCCATCTGACCTGTTGACCTCTACTGTCCCCATCTGACCTGTTGTCCCCATCTGACCTGTCCCCATCTGACCTGTTGACCCCCATCTGACCTGTTGACCTCTACTGTCCCCATCTGACCTGTTGACCTCTACTGTCCCCACTCTGACCTGTTGACCTCTACTGTCCCCATCTGACCTGTTGACCTCTACTGTCCCCATCTGACCTGACCTGTCCCCATCTGACCTGTTGACCTCTACTGTCCCCATCTGACCTGTCCCCACTCCCCATCTGACCTGTTGACCTCTACTGTCCCCATCTGACCTGTTGACCTCTATTGTCCCCATCTGACCTGTTGACCTCTACTGTCCCCATCTGACCTGTTGACCTCTACTGTCCCCATCTGACCTGTTGACCTCTACTGTCCCCATCTGACCTGTTGACCTCTACTGTCCCCATCTGACCTGTTGACCTCTACTGTCCCCATCTGACCTGTTGACCTCTATTGTCCCCACCTGACCTGTTGACCTCTACTGTCCCCATCTGACCTGTTGACCTCTATTGTCCCCATCTGACCTGTTGACCTCTACTGTCCCCATCTGACCTGTTGACCTCTACTGTCCCCATCTGACCTGTTGACCTCTACTGTCCCCATCTGACCTGTTGACCTCTATTGTCCCCACCTGACCTGTTGACCTCTACTGTCCCCATCTGACCTGTTGACCTCTACTGTCCCCATCTGACCTGTTGACCTCTATTGTCCCCACCTGACTGGTTGACCTGTATTGTCCCAACCTGACCTGTTGACCTGTTGACCTCTATTGTCCCCACCTAACCTGTTTACCTCTATTGTCCCCAACTGACATGTTGACCTCTATTGTCCCCACCTGACCTGTTGAGTTGACCTCTATTGTCCCCACTTGACCTGTTGACCTCTATTATCCCCACCTGACTTGCTTGACCTCTATTGTCCCCACTTGACCTGTTGACCTCTATTGTCCCCACTTGACCTGTTGACCTTTATTGTCCCCACCTGACCTGTTGACCTCTATTGTCCCCACTTGACCTGTTGACCTCTATTGTCCCCACCTGACCTGTTGACCTCTATTGTCCCCACCTGACTTGCTTGACCTCTCGTCTGATGGTCTTGGACAGAGAAAAGGTCTTGGTCTGAATCCGCTTGATGGCCACCGTCCTTCCATCACTAGAGGAGAGGATTAACAGGTATACTGTAGGATTAACAGGTATACTGTAGGATTAACAGGTATACTATAGGATTAACAGGTATACTGTAGGATTAACAGGTATACTATAGGATTAACAGGTATACTGTAGGATTAACAGGTATACTATAGGATTAACAGGTATACTGTAGGATTAACAGGTATACTATAGGATTAACAGGTATCCTATAGGATTAACAGGTATACTGTAGGATTAACAGGTATACTATAGGATTAACAGGTATACTATAGAATCAACAGGTATACTATAGGATCAACAGGTATACTATAGGATTAACAGGTATACTATAGAATCAACAGGTATACTATAGGATCAACAGGTATACTATAGGACTAACAGGTATACTGTAGAATCAACAGGTATACTATAGGATCAACAGGTATACTATAGGACTAACAGGTATACTGTAGAATCAACAGGTATACAAGATATAAGAACTACTAATGATTTTAGGATACAAATACTACCAATATATACAATACTACCAATATATACAAATACTACCAATATATACAATACTACCAATATATACAAATACTACCAATATTTACAATATTACCAATATATACAAATACTACCAATATTTACAATACTACCAATATATACAAATACTATCAATATATACAGCTATACTGAGGAGAACAGCATGATCAAGATGTGTGAGTTTCAGAGACACTCACTGTGTCCCAGTGTGTGAGTGTTACAGAGACTCAGTATGTCCCAGTGTGTGAGTGTTACAGAGACTCAGTATGTCCCAGTGTGTGTGAACAGTTGTTAGCGTGAGTTAGCCTGGGTTGTGTGTGTTACAGAGACTCACTATATCCCAGTGTGTGTGAACAGTTGTTTGCGTGAGTTAGCCTGGGTTGTACAGGAGCTGAGAGCAGTGACACAGCTGGCGTTGGAATCACTGTTAGCAATAGGGGCAGACAGGATACTGCCCATAGTAGTCCTGGCTATCTGGTCTGGTGGGGAGGTGGAGAGAGAGGAGAGGGAGGGAGGAGAGCAGGAGGAGGAGAGAGAAGAGAGGGGAGGGAGAGGGGGGGAGAGCAGGAGGAGGGGGAGGAGGAGAGAGAAGAGAGGGGAGGGAGGGAGGAGAGAGGAGAGCAGGAGGAGGAGAGAGAAGAGAGGGGAGGGAGGGAGGAGAGAGGGAGAGAGAGAGAGAGAGAGAGAGAGAGAGAGAGAGAGAGAGAGAGAGAGAGGGGGGAGGGAGGGAGAGAGAGAAGAGAGGGGAGGGAGGGAGGGAGGGAGAGAGAGAAGAGAGAGAGAGAGAGGAGGGAGGAGGGAGGGAGGGAGAGAGAGAGAGAGAGAGAGAGAGAGAGAGAGAGAGAGAGAGAGAGAGAGGGGGAAGAGAGGAGAGCAGGGGGGGGGTGGGTGGGAGGAGAGAAAGAGAGTGGAGGGAGGAGAGAGAGAGAGGGGGGGGGGAGGGAGGGGAGGAGAGAGAGAGAGAGAGAGAGAGAGAGAGAGAGAGAGAGAGAGAGAGAGAGAGGAGGGAGGGAAGAGAGGAGAGCAGGGGAGGGGTGGGTGGGAGGAGAGAAAGAGAGTGGAGGGAGGAGAGAGAGAGAGGGGGGGAGGTTAGCAGTGTTAGAATATAATCAACATAAATAACAAATTGAAAAATACAGAAGAGTTTTAATGTCTATTTGACACATATAGAATAGTATAGTAGTACCGTGATTAATCTGCCTGATATATATTATAGTAGTACCGTGTTTTATCTGCCTGATATATATTATAGTATAGTAGTACCATGTTTAATCTGCTTGATATATATTATAGTAGTACCGTGTTTAATCTGCCTGATATATATTATAGTATAGTAGTACCATGTTTAATCTGCCTGATATATATTATAGTAGTACCGTGTTTAATCTGCCTGATATATATTATAGTAGTACCGTGATTAATCTGCCTGATATATATAATAGTAGTACTGTGTTTAATCTGCCTGATATATATAATAGTAGTACCATGTTTAATCTGCCTGATATATATTATAGTAGTACCGTGATTAATCTGCCTGATATATATAATAGTAGTACCATGTTTAATCTGCCTGATATATATTATAGTAGTACCGTGATTAATCTGCCTGATATATATAATAGTAGTACCATGTTTAATCTGCCTGATATATATTATAGTATAGTAGTACCATGTTTAATCTGCCTGATATATATTATAGTAGTACCGTGTTTAATCTGCCTGATATATATTATAGTAGTACCGTGTTTAATCTGCCTGATATATATTATAGTATAGTAGTACCATGTTTAATCTGCCTGATATATATTATAGTAGTACCGTGATTAATCTGCCTGATATATATAATAGTAGTACCATGTTTAATCTGCCTGATATATATTATAGTATAGTAGTACCATGTTTAATCTGCCTGATATATATTATAGTAGTACCGTGTTTAATCTGCCTGATATATATTATAGTAGTACCGTGTTTAATCTGCCTGATATATATTATAGTATAGTAGTACCATGTTTAATCTGCCTGATATATATTATAGTATAGTAGTACCATGTTTAATCTGCCTGATATATATTATAGTAGTACCGTGTTTAATCTGCCTGATATATATTATAGTATAGTAGTACCATTTTTAATCTGCCTGATATATATTATAGCAGTACTGTGTTTAATCTGCTTGATATATATTATAGTATAGTAGTACCATGTTTAATCTGCCTGATATATATTATAGTAGTACCATGTTTAATCTGCCTGATATATATTATAGTATAGTAGTACCATGTTTAATCTGCCTGATATATATTATAGTAGTACCGTGTTTAATCTGCCTGATATATATTATAGTAGTACCGTGTTTAATCTGCCTGATATATATTATAGTATAGTAGTACCATGTTTAATCTGCCTGATATATAATAGTATAGTAGTACCATGTTTAATCTGCCTGATATATATTATAGTAGTACCGTGTTTAATCTGCCTGATATATATTATAGTATAGTAGTACCATGTTTAATCTGCCTGATATATATAATAGTATAGTAGTACCATGTTTAATCTGCCTGATATATATTATAGTATAGTAGTACCGTGTTTAATCTGCTTGATATATATTATAGTAGTACCGTGTTTAATCTGCTTGATATATATTATAGTAGTACCGTGTTTAATCTGCTTGATATATATTATAGTAGTACCGTGATTAATCTGCCTGATATATATTATAGTATAGTAGTACCATGTTTAATCTGCCTGATATATATTATAGTATAGTAGTACCGTGTTTAATCTGCCTGATATATATTATAGTAGTACCGTGTTTAATCTGCCTGATATATATTATAGTAGTACCGTGTTTAATCTGCCTGATATATAGTATAGTAGTACCGTGTTTAATCTGCCTGATATATATTATAGTATAGTAGTACCATGTTTAATCTGCCTGATATATATTATAGTATAGTAGTACCATGTTTGATCTGCCTGATATATATTATAGTATAGTAGTACCATGTTTAATCTGCCTGATATATATTATAGTAGTACCATGTTTAATCTGCCTGATATATATTATAGTATAGTAGTACCATGTTTAATCTGCCTGATATATATTATAGTATAGTAGTACCATGTTTAATCTGCCTGATATATATTATAGTAGTACCATGTTTAATCTGCCTGATATATATTATAGTAGTACCGTGTTTAATCTGCCTGATATATATTATAGTAGTACCGTTTAATCTGCCTGATATATATTATAGTATAGTAGTTTTTAATCTGCCTGATATATATTATATTATAGTAGTACCATGTTTAATCTGCCTGATATATATTATAGTATAGTAGTACCATGTTTAATCTGCCTGATATATATTATAGTATAGTAGTACCATGTTTAATCTTCCTGATATATATTATAGTAGTACCGTGTTTAATCTGCCTGATATATATTATAGTAGTACCGTGTTTAATCTGCCTGATATATATTATAGTATAGTAGTACCGTGTTTAATCTGCCTGATATATATTATAGTAGTACCATGTTTAATCTGCCTGATATATATTATAGTATAGTAGTACCATGTTTAATCTGTCTGATATATATTATAGTATAGTAGTACCATGTTTAATCTGCCTGATATATATTATAGTAGTACCGTGTTTAATCTGCCTGATATATATTATAGTATAGTAGTACCATGTTTAATCTGCCTGATATATATTATAGTATAGCAGTACCATGTTTAATCTGCCTGATTTATATTATAGTATAGTAGTACCATGTTTAATCTGCCTGATATATATAATAGTAGTACCGTGTTTAATCTGCCTGATATATATAATAGTATAGTAGTACCATGTTTAATCTGCCTGATATATATTATAGTAGTACCATGTTTAATCTGCCTGATATATATTATAGTAGTACCATGTTTAATCTGCCTGATATATATTATAGTATAGTAGTACCATGTTTAATCTGCCTGATATATATTATAGTATAGTAGTACCATGTTTAATCTGCCTGATATATATTATAGTAGTACCATGTTTAATCTGCCTGATATATATTATAGTAGTACCATGTTTAATCTGCCTGATATATATAATAGTAGTACTGTGTTTAATCTGCCTGATATATATTATAGTATAGTAGTACCATGTTTAATCTGCCTGATATATATTATAGTATAGTAGTACCATGTTTAATCTGCCTGATATATATTATAGTATAGTAGTACCATGTTTAATCTGCCTGATATATATTATAGTATAGTAGTACCATGTTTAATCTGCCTGATATATATTATAGTAGTACCATGTTTAATCTGCCTGATATATATTATAGTAGTACCGTGATTAATCTGCCTGATATATATTATAGTAGTACCATGTTTAATCTGCCTGATATATATTATAGTATAGTAGTACCATGTTTAATCTGCCTGATATATATTATAGTATAGTAGTACCATGTTTGATCTGCCTGATATATATTATAGTAGTACCGTGTTTAATCTGCCTGATATATATTATAGTAGTACCGTGTTTAATCTGCCTGATATATATTATAGTATAGTAGTACCATGTTTAATCTGCCTGATATATAATAGTATAGTAGTACCATGTTTAATCTGCCTGATATATATTATAGTAGTAGTACCATGTTTAATCTGCCTGATATATATTATAGTATAGTAGTACCATGTTTAATCTGCCTGATATATATAATAGTATAGTAGTACCATGTTTAATCTGCCTGATATATATTATAGTATAGTAGTACCATGTTTAATCTGCCTGATATATATTATAGTAGTACCGTGTTTAATCTGCTTGATATATATTATAGTAGTACCGTGTTTAATCTGCTTGATATATATTATAGTAGTACCATGATTAATCTGCCTGATATATATTATAGTATAGTAGTACCATGTTTAATCTGCCTGATATATATTATAGTATAGTAGTACCATGTTTAATCTGCCTGATATATATTATAGTAGTACCGTGTTTAATCTGCCTGATATATATTATAGTAGTACCGTGTTTAATCTGCCTGATATATAGTATAGTAGTACCGTGTTTAATCTGCCTGATATATATTATAGTATAGTAGTACCATGTTTAATCTGCCTGATATATATTATAGTATAGTAGTACCATGTTTGATCTGCCTGATATATATTATAGTATAGTAGTACCATGTTTAATCTGCCTGATATATATTATAGTAGTACCATGTTTAATCTGCCTGATATATATTATAGTATAGTAGTACCATGTTTAATCTGCCTGATATATATTATAGTATAGTAGTACCATGTTTAATCTGCCTGATATATATTATAGTAGTACCATGTTTAATCTGCCTGATATATATTATAGTAGTACTGTGTTTAATCTGCCTGATATATATTATAGTAGTACCGTGTTTAATCTGCCTGATATATATTATAGTAGTACCGTGTTTAATCTGCCTGATATATATTATAGTATAGTAGTACCATGTTTAATCTGCCTGATATATATTATATTATAGTAGTACCATGTTTAATCTGCCTGATATATATTATAGTATAGTAGTACCATGTTTAATCTGCCTGATATATATTATAGTATAGTAGTACCATGTTTAATCTTCCTGATATATATTATAGTAGTACCGTGTTTAATCTGCCTGATATATATTATAGTAGTACCGTGTTTAATCTGCCTGATATATATTATAGTATAGTAGTACCGTGTTTAATCTGCCTGATATATATTATAGTAGTACCATGTTTAATCTGCCTGATATATATTATAGTATAGTAGTACCATGTTTAATCTGTCTGATATATATTATAGTATAGTAGTACCATGTTTAATCTGCCTGATATATATTATAGTAGTACCGTGTTTAATCTGCCTGATATATATTATAGTATAGTAGTACCATGTTTAATCTGCCTGATATATATTATAGTATAGCAGTACCATGTTTAATCTGCCTGATTTATATTATAGTATAGTAGTACCATGTTTAATCTGCCTGATATATATAATAGTAGTACCGTGTTTAATCTGCCTGATATATATAATAGTATAGTAGTACCATGTTTAATCTGCCTGATATATATTATAGTAGTACCATGTTTAATCTGCCTGATATATATTATAGTAGTACCATGTTTAATCTGCCTGATATATATTATAGTATAGTAGTACCATGTTTAATCTGCCTGATATATATTATAGTATAGTAGTACCATGTTTAATCTGCCTGATATATATTATAGTAGTACCATGTTTAATCTGCCTGATATATATTATAGTAGTACCATGTTTAATCTGCCTGATATATATAATAGTAGTACTGTGTTTAATCTGCCTGATATATATTATAGTATAGTAGTACCATGTTTAATCTGCCTGATATATATTATAGTATAGTAGTACCATGTTTAATCTGCCTGATATATATTATAGTATAGTAGTACCATGTTTAATCTGCCTGATATATATTATAGTATAGTAGTACCATGATTAATCTGCCTGATATATATTATAGTAGTACCATGTTTAATCTGCCTGATATATATTATAGTAGTACCGTGATTAATCTGCCTGATATATATTATAGTAGTACCATGTTTAATCTGCCTGATATATATTATAGTATAGTAGTACCATGTTTAATCTGCCTGATATATATTATAGTATAGTAGTACCATGTTTGATCTGCCTGATATATATTATAGTAGTACCGTGTTTAATCTGCCTGATATATATTATAGTATAGTAGTACCATGTTTAATCTGCCTGATATATATTATAGTAGTACCATGTTTAATCTGCCTGATATATATTATAGTATAGTAGTACCATGTTTAATCTGCCTGATATATATTATAGTAGTACCATGTTTAATCTGCCTGATATATATTATAGTATAGTAGTACCATGTTTAATCTGCCTGATATATATTATAGTATAGTAGTACCATGTTTAATCTGCCTGATATATATATTATAGTAGTACCATGTTTAATCTGCCTGATATATATTATAGTATAGTAGTACCATGTTTAATCTGCCTGATATATATTATAGTATAGTAGTACCATGTTTAATCTGCCTGATATATAGTATAGTAGTACCATGATTAATCTGCCTGATATATATTATAGTAGTACCATGTTTAATCTGCCTGATATATATTATAGTATAGTAGTACCATGTTTGATCTGCCTGATATATATTATAGTAGTACCGTGTTTAATCTGCCTGATATATATTATAGTATAGTAGTACCATGTTTGATCTGCCTGATATATATTATAGTAGTACCGTGTTTAATCTGCCTGATATATATTATAGTATAGTAGTACCATGTTTAATCTGCCTGATATATATTATAGTAGTACCATGTTTAATCTGCCTGATATATATTATAGTATAGTAGTACCATGTTTAATCTGCCTGATATATATTATAGTAGTACCATGTTTAATCTGCCTGATATATATTATAGTATAGTAGTACCATGTTTAATCTGCCTGATATATATTATAGTATAGTAGTACCATGTTTAATCTGCCTGATATATATATTATAGTAGTACCATGTTTAATCTGCCTGATATATATTATAGTATAGTAGTACCATGTTTAATCTGCCTGATATATATTATAGTATAGTAGTACCATGTTTAATCTGCCTGATATATAGTATAGTAGTACCATGATTAATCTGCCTGATATATATTATAGTAGTACCATGTTTAATCTGCCTGATATATATTATAGTATAGTAGTACCATGTTTGATCTGCCTGATATATATTATAGTAGTACCGTGTTTAATCTGCCTGATATATATTATAGTAGTACCATGTTTAATCTGCCTGATATATATTATAGTATAGCAGTACCATGTTTAATCTGCCTGATATATATTATAGTAGTACTGTGTTTAATCTGCCTGATATATAATAGTATAGTAGTACCATGATTAATCTGCCTGATATATATTATAGTAGTACCATGTTTAATCTGCCTGATATATATTATAATATAGTAGTACCATGTTTAATCTGCCTGATATATATATTATAGTAGTACCATGTTTAATCTGCCTGATATATATTATAGTAGTACCATGTTTAATCTGCCTGATATATATTATAGTATAGTAGTACCGTGTTTAATCTGCCTGATATATATTATAGTATAGTAGTACCATGTTTAATCTGCCTGATATATATATTATAGTAGTACCATGTTTAATCTGCCTGATATATATTATAGTATAGCAGTACCATGTTTAATCTGCCTGATATATATTATAGTATAGTAGTACCATGTTTAATCTGCCTGATATATATTATAGTATAGTAGTACCATGTTTAATCTGCCTGATATATATAATAGTATAGTAGTACCATGTTTAATCTGCCTGATATATATTATAGTAGTACCATGATTAATCTGCCTGATATATATTATAGTAGTACCATGTTTAATCTGCCTGATATATATTATAGTAGTACCATGTTTAATCTGCCTGATATATATTATAGTATAGTAGTACCATGTTTAATCTGCCTGATATATATTATAGTATAGTAGTACCATGTTTAATCTGCCTGATATATATTATAGTATAGCAGTACCATGATTAATCTGCCTGATATATATTATAGTAGTACCATGTTTAATCTGCCTGATATATATTATAGTATAGTAGTACCGTGTTTAATCTGCCTGATATATATTATAGTAGTACTGTGTTTAATCTGCCTGATATATATTATAGTATAGTAGTACCATGTTTAATCTGCCTGATATATATTATAGTATAGTAGTACCATGTTTAATCTGCCTGATATATATTATAGTATAGTAGTACCGTGTTTAATCTGCCTGATATATATTATAGTAGTACTGTGTTTAATCTGCCTGATATATATTATAGTATAGTAGTACCATGTTTAATCTGCCTGATATATATTATAGTATAGTAGTACCGTGTTTAATCTGCCTGATATATATTATAGTAGTACTGTGTTTAATCTGCCTGATATATATTATAGTATAGTAGTACCATGTTTAATCTGCCTGATATATATTATAGCATAGTAGTACCATGTTTGATCTGCCTGATATATATAATAGTATAGTAGTACCATGTTTAATCTGCCTGATATATATTATAGTATAGTAGTACCATGTTTAATCTGCCTGATATATATTATAGTATAGTAGTACCATGTTTAATCTGCCTGATATATATTATAGTAGTACCGTGTTTAATCTGCCTGATATATATTATAGTAGTACCATGTTTAATGTGCCTGAAGTCAATGATCCAGCTCTCATCCCAAAGCATCTTCTGTTTCTGGTATTTAAACCACTGAAGAAGAAAATATGAGTAAACACAACAACATCAGCTTTATTGTGTGTGTGTGTGTGTGTGTGTGTGTGTGTGTGTGTGTGTGTGTGTGTGTGTGTGTGTGTGTGTGTGTGTGTGTGTGTGTGTGTGTGTGTGTATATATTCAGTTCATTTCAGTTAAATAGTGTAATTTGAAACAAGAAGACAATGTTTGATTTTACTGAATGTTCAATTTGACAAAAAACTGTTTTTCCAATCTCAAGAGATTAAATAAATAACTAAATACTACAGTCAGTAAATATATAAAGAAATAATTCTACTGTAAATAAATGATTAAATGAACACTAAAATAAATAAATAAATACTGTAGTAAATAAATAAATACTGTAGTAAATAAATAAATATTATAGTAAATAAATAAATAAATACCATAGTAAATAAATAAATATTATAGTAAATAAATAAATAAATACTATAGTAAATAAATAACTACTATAGTAAATAAATAAATACTGTAGTAAATAAATAAATACTGTAGTAAATAAATAAATACCGTAGTACATAAATAAATAAATAACTACTATAGTAAATAAATATATACTATAGTAAATAAATAAATACTATAGTAAATAAATAAATACTATAGTAAATAAATAAATACTATAGTAAATAAATAAATACTATAGTAAATAAATAAATACTATAGTAAATAAATAAATACTATAGTAAATAAATAAAAAAATACTATATTAAATTAATAAATAAATACTATAGTAAATAAATAAATACCGTAGTAAATAAATAAATACTATAGTAAATAAATAAATACTATAGTAAATAAATAAATACTATAGTAAATAAATAAATACCGTAGTAAATAAATAAATAAATAACTACTATAGTAAATAAATATATACTATAGTAAATAAATAAATACTATAGTAAATAAATAAATACCGTAGTAAATAAATAAATAAATAACTACTATAGTAAATAAATAAATACTATAGTAAATAAATAAATACTATAGTAAATAAATAAATACTATAGTAAATAAATAAATACCGTAGTAAATAAATAAATACTATAGTAAATAAATAAATACTATAGTAGGTGACTGTTAAAGTAACGGAGTGGTAGGTTTTTTTTTTTTACGTAGCTGCTGTCCACTCTACCTACTCACTCTGCTGTCCACTCTACCTACTCACTCTGCTGTCCACTCTGCTGTCCACTCTACCTACTCACTCTGCTGTCCACTCTACCTACTCACTCTGCTGTCCACTCTACCTACTTACTCTGCTGTCCACTCTACCTACTCACTCTGCTGTCCACTCTGCTGTCCACTCTACCTACTCACTCTGCTGTCCACTCTACCTACTCACTCTGCTGTCCACTCTACCTACTCACTCTGCTGTCCACTCTGCTGTCCACTCTACCTAATCACTCTGCTGTCCACTCTACCTACTCACTCTGCTGTCCACTCTACCTACTCACTCTGCTGTCCACTCTACCTACTCACTCTGCTGTCCACTCTACCTACTCACTCTGCTGTCCACTCTACCTACTCACTCTGCTGTCCACTCTGCTGTCCACTCTACCTACTCACTCTGCTGTCCACTCTACCTACTCACTCTGCTGTCCACTCTACCTACTCACTCTGCTGTCCACTCTACCTACTCACTCTGTTGTCCACTCTACCTACTCACTCTGCTGTCCACTCTGCTGTCCACTCTGCTGTCCACTCTACCTACTCACTCTACTGTCCACTCTACCTACTCACTCTGCTGTCCACTCTACCTACTCACTCTGCTGTCCACTCTACCTACTCACTCTACTGTCCACTCTACCTACTCACTCTGCTTTCCACTCTACCTACTCACTCTGCTTTCCACACTGCTGTCCACTCTACCTACTCACTCTGCTGTCCACTCTACCTACTCACTCTGCTGTCCACTCTACCTACTCACTCTGCTGTCCACTCTATCTACTCAATCTGCTGTCCACTCTGCTGTCCACTCTACCTAATCACTCTGCTGTCCACTCTACCTACTCACTCTGCTGTCCACTCTACCTACTCACTCTGCTGTCCACTCTACCTACTCACTCTGCTGTCCACTCTACCTACTCACTCTGCTGTCCACTCTACCTACTCACTCTGCTGTCCACTCTACCTACTCACTCTGCTGTCCACTCTACCTACTCACTCTGCTGTCCACTCTGCTGTCCACTCTACCTACTCACTCTGCTGTCCACTCTACCTACTCACTCTGCTGTCCACTCTACCTACTCACTCTGCTGTCCACTCTACCTACTCACTCTGCTGTCCACTCTACCTACTCACTCTACTGTCCACTCTACCTACTCACTCTGCTGTCCACTCTGCTGTCCACTCTACCTACTCACTCTGCTGTCCACTCTACCTACTCACTCTGCTGTCCACTCTACCTACTCACTCTGCTGTCCACTCTACCTACTCACTCTACTGTCCACTCTACCTACTCACTCTGCTTTCCACTCTACCTACTCACTCTGCTTTCCACACTGCTGTCCAATCTACCTACTCACTCTGCTGTCCACTCTACCTACTCACTCTGCTGTCCACTCTACCTACTCACTCTGCTGTCCACTCTACCTACTCACTCTGCTGTCCACTCTACCTACTCACTCTGCTGTCCACTCTACCTACTCACTCTGCTGTCCACTCTACCTACTCACTCTGCTGTCCACTCTACCTACTCACTCTGCTGTCAACTCTGCTGTCCACTCTACCTACTCACTCTGCTATCCACTCTACCTACTCACTCTGCTGTCCACTCTGCTGTCCACTCTACCTACTCACTCTACTGTCCACTCTACCTACTCACTCTGCTGTCCACTCTACCTACTCACTCTGCTGTCAACTCTGCTGTCCACTCTACCTACTCACTCTACTGTCCACTCTACCTACTCACTCTGCTATCCACTCTACCTACTCACTCTGCTGTCCACTCTACCTACTCACTCTGCTGTCCACTCTACCTACTCACTCTGCTGTCCACTCTACCTACTCACTCTGCTGTCCACTCTACCTACTCACTCTGCTGTCCACTCTGCTGTCCACTCTACCTACTCACTCTGCTGTCCACTCTACCTACTCACTCTGCTGTCAACTCTGCTGTCCACTCTACCTACTCACTCTGCTATCCACTCTACCTACTCACTCTGCTGTCCACTCTGCTGTCCACTCTACCTACTCACTCTACTGTCCACTCTACCTACTCACTCTGCTGTCCACTCTACCTACTCACTCTGCTGTCAACTCTGCTGTCCACTCTACCTACTCACTCTACTGTCCACTCTACCTACTCACTCTGCTGTCCACTCTACCTACTCACTCTGCTGTCCACTCTACCTACTCACTCTGCTGTCCACTCTACCTACTCACTCTGCTGTCCACTCTACCTACTCACTCTGCTGTCCACTCTGCTGTCCACTCTACCTACTCACTCTGCTGTCCACTCTACCTACTCACTCTGCTGTCAACTCTGCTGTCCACTCTACCTACTCACTCTGCTATCCACTCTACCTACTCACTCTACTGTCCACTCTACCTACTCACTCTGCTATCCAGTCTACCTACTCATGTCGTACACAAAATACATGATCGACGTGTTGGTATAAACGTTGTTGTCTGTTGTAACTGTAAATGTAAATGTAAATAAACTGTATTGCAGACAGAGAGACAGACAGGCAGTCTGCTGTCCACTCTACCAGTCTGTCATGTTTTGACTACTGTCCACTCTACCAGTCTGTCATGTTTTGACTACTGTCCACTCTACCAGTCTGTCATGTTTTGACTACTGTCCACTCTACCAGTCTGTCATGTTTTGACTACTGTCCACTCTACCAGTCTGTCATGTTTTGACTACTGTCCACTCTACCAGTCTGTCATGTTTTGACTACTGTCCACTCTACCAGTCTGTCATGTTTTGACTACTGTCCACTCTACCTGTCTGTCATGTTTTGACTACTGTCCACTCTACCAGTCTGTCATGTTTTGACTACTGTCCACTCTACCAGTCTGTCATGTTTTGACTACTGTCCACTCTACCAGTCTGTCATGTTTTGACTACTGTCCACTCTACCAGTCTGTCATGTTTTGAGGCAGTCTACTGTCCACTCTACCAGTCTGTCATGTTTTGACTACTGTCCACTCTACCAGTCTGTCATGTTTTGACTACTGTCCACTCTACCAGTCTGTCATGTTTTGAGGCAGTCTACTGTCCACGCTACCAGTCTGTCATGTTTTGAGGCAGTCTACTGTCCACTCTACCAGTCTGTCATGTTTTGACTACTGTCCACTCTACCAGTCTGTCATGTTTTGAGGCCACTCTACCAGTCTGTCATGTTTTGACTACTGTCCACTCTACCAGTCTGTCATGTTTTGAGGCCACTCTACCAGTCTGTCATGTTTTGACTACTGTCCACTCTACCAGTCTGTCATGTTTTGACTACTGTCCACTCTACCAGTCTATCATGTTTTGACTACTGTCCACTCTACCAGTCTGTCATGTTTTGACTACTGTCCACTCTACCAGTCTGTCATGTTTTGACTACTGTCCACTCTACCAGTCTGTCATGTTTTGACTACTGTCCACTCTACCAGTCTGTCATGTTTTGACTACTGTCCACTCTACCAGTCTGTCATGTTTTGACTACTGTCCACTCTACCAGTCTGTCATGTTTTGACTACTGTCCACTCTACCAGTCTGTCATGTTTTGACTACTGTCCACTCTACCAGTCTGTCATGTTTTGAGGCAGTCTACTGTCCACTCTACCAGTCTGTCATGTTTTGACTACTGTCCACTCTACCAGTCTGTCATGTTTTGACTACTGTCCACTCTACCAGTCTGTCATGTTTTGAGGCAGTCTACTGTCCACTCTACCAGTCTGTCATGTTTTGAGGCAGTCTACTGTCCACTCTACCAGTCTGTCATGTTTTGACTACTGTCCACTCTACCAGTCTGTCATGTTTTGACTACTGTCCACTCTACCAGTCTGTCATGTTTTGAGGCCACTCTACCAGTCTGTCATGTTTTGACTACTGTCCACTCTACCAGTCTGTCATGTTTTGACTACTGTCCACTCTACCAGTCTGTCATGTTTTGACTACTGTCCACTCTACCAGTCTGTCATGTTTTGACTACTGTCCACTCTACCAGTCTGTCATGTTTTGAGGCCACTCTACCAGTCTGTCATGTTTTGACTACTGTCCACTCTACCAGTCTGTCATGTTTTGACTACTGTCCACTCTACCAGTCTGTCATGTTTTGACTACTGTCCAATCTACCAGTCTGTCATGTTTTGAGGCAGTCTACTGTCCACTCTACCAGTCTGTCATGTTTTGACTACTGTCCACTCTACCAGTCTGTCATGTTTTGACTACTGTCCACTCTACCAGTCTGTCATGTTTTGAGGCCACTCTACCAGTCTGTCATGTTTTGACTACTGTCCACTCTACCAGTCTGTCATGTTTTGAGGCCACTCTACCAGTCTGTCATGTTTTGACTACTGTCCACTCTACCAGTCTGTCATGTTTTGAGGCCACTCTACCAGTCTGTCATGTTTTGACTACTGTCCAATCTACCAGTCTGTCATGTTTTGAGGCCACTCTACCAGTCTGTCATGTTTTGACTACTGTCCACTCTACCAGTCTGTCATGTTTTGAGGCCACTCTACCAGTCTGTCATGTTTTGACTACTGTCCACTCTACCAGTCTGTCATGTTTTGAGGCCACTCTACCAGTCTGTCATGTTTTGACTACTGTCCACTCTACCAGTCTGTCATGTTTTGAGGCCACTCTACCAGTCTGTCATGTTTTGAGGCCACTCTACCAGTCTGTCATGTTTTGAGGCCACTCTACCAGTCTATCATGTTTTGACTCCTGTCCACTCTACCAGTCTGTCATGTTTTGACTACTGTCCACTCTACCAGTCTGTCATGTTTTGACTACTGTCCACTCTACCAGTCTGTCATGTTTTGACTACTGTCCACTCTACCAGTCTGTCATGTTTTGACTACTGTCCACTCTACCAGTCTGTCATGTTTTGACTACTGTCCACTCTACCAGTCTGTCATGTTTTGACTACTGTCCACTCTACCAGTCTGTCATGTTTTGAGGCAGTCTACTGTCCACTCTACCAGTCTGTCATGTTTTGACTACTGTCCAGTCTACCAGTCTGTCATGTTTTGACTACTGTCCACTCTACCAGTCTGTCATGTTTTGAGGCAGTCTACTGTCCACTCTACCAGTCTGTCATGTTTTGACTACTGTCCACTCTACCAGTCTGTCATGTTTTGACTACTGTCCACTCTACCAGTCTGTCATGTTTTGAGGCCACTCTACCAGTCTGTCATGTTTTGACTACTGTCCACTCTACCAGTCTGTCATGTTTTGAGGCCACTCTACCAGTCTGTCATGTTTTGACTACTGTCCACTCTACCAGTCTGTCATGTTTTGACTACTGTCCACTCTACCAGTCTGTCATGTTTTGACTACTGTCCACTCTACCAGTCTATCATGTTTTGACTACTGTCCACTCTACCAGTCTGTCATGTTTTGACTACTGTCCACTCTACCAGTCTGTCATGTTTTGACTACTGTCCACTCTACCAGTCTGTCATGTTTTGACTACTGTCCACTCTACCAGTCTATCATGTTTTGACTACTGTCCACTCTACCAGTCTGTCATGTTTTGACTACTGTCCACTCTACCAGTCTGTCATGTTTTGACTACTATCCACTCTACCAGTCTGTCATGTTTTGACTACTGTCCACTCTACCAGTCTGTCATGTTTTGACTACTGTCCACTCTACCAGTCTGTCATGTTTTGACTACTGTCCACTCTACCAGTCTGTCATGTTTTGACTACTGTCCACTCTACCAGTCTGTCATGTTTTGAGGCAGTCTACTGTCCACTCTACCAGTCTGTCATGTTTTGACTACTGTCCACTCTACCAGTCTGTCATGTTTTGAGGCCACTCTACCAGTCTGTCATGTTTTGACTACTGTCCACTCTACCAGTCTGTCATGTTTTGAGGCCACTCTACCAGTCTGTCATGTTTTGACTACTGTCCACTCTACCAGTCTGTCATGTTTTGAGGCCACTCTACCAGTCTATCATGTTTTGACTACTGTCCACTCTACCAGTCTGTCATGTTTTGACTACTGTCCACTCTACCAGTCTGTCATGTTTTGACTACTGTCCACTCTACCAGTCTGTCATGTTTTGACTACTGTCCACTCTACCAGTCTGTCATGTTTTGACTACTGTCCACTCTACCAGTCTGTCATGTTTTGACTACTGTCCACTCTACCAGTCTGTCATGTTTTGACTACTGTCCACTCTACCAGTCTATCATGTTTTGACTACTGTCCACTCTACCAGTCTGTCATGTTTTGACTACTGTCCACTCTACCAGTCTGTCATGTTTTGACTACTGTCCACTCTACCAGTCTGTCATGTTTTGACTACTGTCCACTCTACCAGTCTGTCATGTTTTGACTACTGTCCACTCTACCAGTCTGTCATGTTTTGACTACTGTCCACTCTACCAGTCTGTCATGTTTTGAGGCAGTCTACTGTCCACTCTACCAGTCTGTCATGTTTTGACTACTGTCCACTCTACCAGTCTGTCATGTTTTGAGGCCACTCTACCAGTCTGTCATGTTTTGACTACTGTCCACTCTACCAGTCTATCATGTTTTGACTACTGTCCACTCTACCAGTCTGTCATGTTTTGACTACTGTCCACTCTACCAGTCTGTCATGTTTTGACTACTGTCCACTCTACCAGTCTGTCATGTTTTGACTACTGTCCACTCTACCAGTCTATCATGTTTTGACTACTGTCCACTCTACCAGTCTGTCATGTTTTGACTACTGTCCACTCTACCAGTCTGTCATGTTTTGACTACTGTCCACTCTACCAGTCTGTCATGTTTTGACTACTGTCCACTCTACCAGTCTGTCATGTTTTGACTACTGTCCACTCTACCAGTCTGTCATGTTTTGACTACTGTCCACTCTACCAGTCTGTCATGTTTTGACTACTGTCCACTCTACCAGTCTGTCATGTTTTGAGGCAGTCTACTGTCCACTCTACCAGTCTGTCATGTTTTGACTACTGTCCACTCTACCAGTCTGTCATGTTTTGAGGCCACTCTACCAGTCTGTCATGTTTTGACTACTGTCCACTCTACCAGTCTGTCATGTTTTGAGGCCACTCTACCAGTCTGTCATGTTTTGACTACTGTCCACTCTACCAGTCTGTCATGTTTTGAGGCCACTCTACCAGTCTGTCATGTTTTGACTACTGTCCACTCTACCAGTCTGTCATGTTTTGAGGCCACTCTACCAGTCTATCATGTTTTGACTACTGTCCACTCTACCAGTCTGTCATGTTTTGACTACTGTCCACTCTACCAGTCTGTCATGTTTTGACTACTGTCCACTCTACCAGTCTGTCATGTTTTGACTACTGTCCACTCTACCAGTCTGTCATGTTTTGACTACTGTCCACTCTACCAGTCTGTCATGTTTTGACTACTGTCCACTCTACCAGTCTATCATGTTTTGACTACTGTCCACTCTACCAGTCTGTCATGTTTTGAATACTGTCCACTCTACCAGTCTGTCATGTTTTGACTACTGTCCACTCTACCAGTCTGTCATGTTTTGACTACTGTCCACTCTACCAGTCTGTCATGTTTTGACTACTGTCCACTCTACCAGTCTGTCATGTTTTGACTACTGTCCACTCTACCAGTCTGTCATGTTTTGACTACTGTCCACTCTACCAGTCTGTCATGTTTTGAGGCAGTCTACTGTCCACTCTACCAGTCTGTCATGTTTTGACTACTGTCCACTCTACCAGTCTGTCATGTTTTGAGGCCACTCTACCAGTCTGTCATGTTTTGACTACTGTCCACTCTACCAGTCTATCATGTTTTGACTACTGTCCACTCTACCAGTCTGTCATGTTTTGACTACTGTCCACTCTACCAGTCTGTCATGTTTTGACTACTGTCCACTCTACCAGTCTGTCATGTTTTGACTACTGTCCACTCTACCAGTCTATCATGTTTTGACTACTGTCCACTCTACCAGTCTGTCATGTTTTGACTACTGTCCACTCTACCAGTCTGTCATGTTTTGACTACTGTCCACTCTACCAGTCTGTCATGTTTTGACTACTGTCCACTCTACCAGTCTGTCATGTTTTGACTACTGTCCACTCTACCAGTCTGTCATGTTTTGACTACTGTCCACTCTACCAGTCTGTCATGTTTTGACTACTGTCCACTCTACCAGTCTGTCATGTTTTGAGGCAGTCTACTGTCCACTCTACCAGTCTGTCATGTTTTGACTACTGTCCACTCTACCAGTCTGTCATGTTTTGAGGCCACTCTACCAGTCTGTCATGTTTTGACTACTGTCCACTCTACCAGTCTGTCATGTTTTGAGGCCACTCTACCAGTCTGTCATGTTTTGACTACTGTCCACTCTACCAGTCTGTCATGTTTTGAGGCCACTCTACCAGTCTGTCATGTTTTGACTACTGTCCACTCTACCAGTCTGTCATGTTTTGAGGCCCACTCTACCAGTCTGTCATGTTTTGAGGCCACTCTACCAGTCTGTCATGTTTTTAGGCCACTCTACCAGTCTATCATGTTTTGACTACTGTCCACTCTACCAGTCTGTCATGTTTTGAGGCCACTCTACCAGTCTGTCATGTTTTGACTACTGTCCACTCTACCAGTCTGTCATGTTTTGAGGCCACTCTACCAGTCTGTCATGTTTTGAGGCCACTCTACCAGTCTGTCATGTTGTGAGGCCACTCTACCAGTCTGTCATGTTTTGACTACTGTCCACTCTACCAGTCTGTCATGTTTTGACTACTGTCCACTCTACCAGTCTGTCATGTTTTGACTACTGTCCACTCTACCAGTCTATCATGTTTTGACTACTGTCCACTCTACCAGTCTGTCATGTTTTGACTACTGTCCACTCTACCAGTCTGGCATGTTTTGACTACTGTCCACTCTACCAGTCTGTCATGTTTTGAGGCAGTCTACTGTCCACTCTACCAGTCTGTCATGTTTTGAGGCCACTCTACCAGTCTGTCATGTTTTGACTACTGTCCACTCTACCAGTCTGTCATGTTTTGAGGCCACTCTACCAGTCTGTCATGTTTTGACTACTGTCCACTCTACCAGTCTGTCATGTTTTGAGGCCACTCTACCAGTCTGTCATGTTTTGACTACTGTCCACTCTACCAGTCTGTCATGTTTTGAGGCCACTCTACCAGTCTGTCATGTTTTGAGGCCACTCTACCAGTCTGTCATGTTTTGAGGCCACTCTACCAGTCTATCATGTTTTGACTTCTGTCCACTCTACCAGTCTGTCATGTTTTGACTACTGTCCACTCTACCAGTCTGTCATGTTTTGACTACTGTCCACTCTACCAGTCTGTCATGTTTTGACTACTGTCCACTCTACCAGTCTGTCATGTTTTGACTACTGTCCACTCTACCAGTCTGTCATGTTTTGACTACTGTCCACTCTACCAGTCTGTCATGTTTTGACTACTGTCCACTCTACCAGTCTGTCATGTTTTGAGGCAGTCTACTGTCCACTCTACCAGTCTGTCATGTTTTGACTACTGTCCAGTCTACCAGTCTGTCATGTTTTGACTACTGTCCACTCTACCAGTCTGTCATGTTTTGAGGCAGTCTACTGTCCACTCTACCAGTCTGTCATGTTTTGACTACTGTCCACTCTACCAGTCTGTCATGTTTTGACTACTGTCCACTCTACCAGTCTGTCATGTTTTGAGGCCACTCTACCAGTCTGTCATGTTTTGACTACTGTCCACTCTACCAGTCTGTCATGTTTTGAGGCCACTCTACCAGTCTGTCATGTTTTGACTACTGTCCACTCTACCAGTCTGTCATGTTTTGACTACTGTCCACTCTACCAGTCGGTCATGTTTTGACTACTGTCCACTCTACCAGTCTATCATGTTTTGACTACTGTCCACTCTACCAGTCTGTCATGTTTTGACTACTGTCCACTCTACCAGTCTGTCATGTTTTGACTACTGTCCACTCTACCAGTCTGTCATGTTTTGACTACTGTCCACTCTACCAGTCTATCATGTTTTGACTACTGTCCACTCTACCAGTCTGTCATGTTTTGACTACTGTCCACTCTACCAGTCTGTCATGTTTTGACTACTATCCACTCTACCAGTCTGTCATGTTTTGACTACTGTCCACTCTACCAGTCTGTCATGTTTTGACTACTGTCCACTCTACCAGTCTGTCATGTTTTGACTACTGTCCACTCTACCAGTCTGTCATGTTTTGACTACTGTCCACTCTACCAGTCTGTCATGTTTTGAGGCAGTCTACTGTCCACTCTACCAGTCTGTCATGTTTTGACTACTGTCCACTCTACCAGTCTGTCATGTTTTGAGGCCACTCTACCAGTCTGTCATGTTTTGACTACTGTCCACTCTACCAGTCTGTCATGTTTTGAGGCCACTCTACCAGTCTGTCATGTTTTGACTACTGTCCACTCTACCAGTCTGTCATGTTTTGAGGCCACTCTACCAGTCTATCATGTTTTGACTACTGTCCACTCTACCAGTCTGTCATGTTTTGACTACTGTCCACTCTACCAGTCTGTCATGTTTTGACTACTGTCCACTCTACCAGTCTGTCATGTTTTGACTACTGTCCACTCTACCAGTCTGTCATGTTTTGACTACTGTCCACTCTACCAGTCTGTCATGTTTTGACTACTGTCCACTCTACCAGTCTGTCATGTTTTGACTACTGTCCACTCTACCAGTCTATCATGTTTTGACTACTGTCCACTCTACCAGTCTGTCATGTTTTGACTACTGTCCACTCTACCAGTCTGTCATGTTTTGACTACTGTCCACTCTACCAGTCTGTCATGTTTTGACTACTGTCCACTCTACCAGTCTGTCATGTTTTGACTACTGTCCACTCTACCAGTCTGTCATGTTTTGACTACTGTCCACTCTACCAGTCTGTCATGTTTTGACTACTGTCCACTCTACCAGTCTGTCATGTTTTGAGGCAGTCTACTGTCCACTCTACCAGTCTGTCATGTTTTGACTACTGTCCACTCTACCAGTCTGTCATGTTTTGAGGCCACTCTACCAGTCTGTCATGTTTTGACTACTGTCCACTCTACCAGTCTATCATGTTTTGACTACTGTCCACTCTACCAGTCTGTCATGTTTTGACTACTGTCCACTCTACCAGTCTGTCATGTTTTGACTACTGTCCACTCTACCAGTCTGTCATGTTTTGACTACTGTCCACTCTACCAGTCTATCATGTTTTGACTACTGTCCACTCTACCAGTCTGTCATGTTTTGACTACTGTCCACTCTACCAGTCTGTCATGTTTTGACTACTGTCCACTCTACCAGTCTGTCATGTTTTGACTACTGTCCACTCTACCAGTCTGTCATGTTTTGACTACTGTCCACTCTACCAGTCTGTCATGTTTTGACTACTGTCCACTCTACCAGTCTCATGTTTTGACTACTGTCCACTCTACCAGTCTGTCATGTTTTGAGGCAGTCTACTGTCCACTCTACCAGTCTGTCATGTTTTGACTACTGTCCACTCTACCAGTCTGTCATGTTTTGAGGCCACTCTACCAGTCTGTCATGTTTTGACTACTGTCCACTCTACCAGTCTATCATGTTTTGACTACTGTCCACTCTACCAGTCTGTCATGTTTTGACTACTGTCCACTCTACCAGTCTGTCATGTTTTGACTACTGTCCACTCTACCAGTCTGTCATGTTTTGACTACTGTCCACTCTACCAGTCTATCATGTTTTGACTACTGTCCACTCTACCAGTCTGTCATGTTTTGACTACTGTCCACTCTACCAGTCTGTCATGTTTTGACTACTGTCCACTCTACCAGTCTGTCATGTTTTGACTACTGTCCACTCTACCAGTCTGTCATGTTTTGACTACTGTCCACTCTACCAGTCTGTCATGTTTTGACTACTGTCCACTCTACCAGTCTGTCATGTTTTGACTACTGTCCACTCTACCAGTCTGTCATGTTTTGAGGCAGTCTACTGTCCACTCTACCAGTCTGTCATGTTTTGACTACTGTCCACTCTACCAGTCTGTCATGTTTTGAGGCCACTCTACCAGTCTGTCATGTTTTGACTACTGTCCACTCTACCAGTCTGTCATGTTTTGAGGCCACTCTACCAGTCTGTCATGTTTTGACTACTGTCCACTCTACCAGTCTGTCATGTTTTGAGGCCACTCTACCAGTCTGTCATGTTTTGACTACTGTCCACTCTACCAGTCTGTCATGTTTTGAGGCCACTCTACCAGTCTATCATGTTTTGACTACTGTCCACTCTACCAGTCTGTCATGTTTTGACTACTGTCCACTCTACCAGTCTGTCATGTTTTGACTACTGTCCACTCTACCAGTCTGTCATGTTTTGACTACTGTCCACTCTACCAGTCTGTCATGTTTTGACTACTGTCCACTCTACCAGTCTGTCATGTTTTGACTACTGTCCACTCTACCAGTCTATCATGTTTTGACTACTGTCCACTCTACCAGTCTGTCATGTTTTGAATACTGTCCACTCTACCAGTCTGTCATGTTTTGACTACTGTCCACTCTACCAGTCTGTCATGTTTTGACTACTGTCCACTCTACCAGTCTGTCATGTTTTGACTACTGTCCACTCTACCAGTCTGTCATGTTTTGACTACTGTCCACTCTACCAGTCTGTCATGTTTTGACTACTGTCCACTCTACCAGTCTGTCATGTTTTGAGGCAGTCTACTGTCCACTCTACCAGTCTGTCATGTTTTGACTACTGTCCACTCTACCAGTCTGTCATGTTTTGAGGCCACTCTACCAGTCTGTCATGTTTTGACTACTGTCCACTCTACCAGTCTATCATGTTTTGACTACTGTCCACTCTACCAGTCTGTCATGTTTTGACTACTGTCCACTCTACCAGTCTGTCATGTTTTGACTACTGTCCACTCTACCAGTCTGTCATGTTTTGACTACTGTCCACTCTACCAGTCTATCATGTTTTGACTACTGTCCACTCTACCAGTCTGTCATGTTTTGACTACTGTCCACTCTACCAGTCTGTCATGTTTTGACTACTGTCCACTCTACCAGTCTGTCATGTTTTGACTACTGTCCACTCTACCAGTCTGTCATGTTTTGACTACTGTCCACTCTACCAGTCTGTCATGTTTTGACTACTGTCCACTCTACCAGTCTGTCATGTTTTGACTACTGTCCACTCTACCAGTCTGTCATGTTTTGAGGCAGTCTACTGTCCACTCTACCAGTCTGTCATGTTTTGACTACTGTCCACTCTACCAGTCTGTCATGTTTTGAGGCCACTCTACCAGTCTGTCATGTTTTGACTACTGTCCACTCTACCAGTCTGTCATGTTTTGAGGCCACTCTACCAGTCTGTCATGTTTTGACTACTGTCCACTCTACCAGTCTGTCATGTTTTGAGGCCACTCTACCAGTCTGTCATGTTTTGACTACTGTCCACTCTACCAGTCTGTCATGTTTTGAGGCCACTCTACCAGTCTGTCATGTTTTGAGGCCACTCTACCAGTCTGTCATGTTTTTAGGCCACTCTACCAGTCTATCATGTTTTGACTACTGTCCACTCTACCAGTCTGTCATGTTTTGAGGCCACTCTACCAGTCTGTCATGTTTTGACTACTGTCCACTCTACCAGTCTGTCATGTTTTGAGGCCACTCTACCAGTCTGTCATGTTTTGAGGCCACTCTACCAGTCTGTCATGTTGTGAGGCCACTCTACCAGTCTGTCATGTTTTGACTACTGTCCACTCTACCAGTCTGTCATGTTTTGACTACTGTCCACTCTACCAGTCTGTCATGTTTTGACTACTGTCCACTCTACCAGTCTATCATGTTTTGACTACTGTCCACTCTACCAGTCTGTCATGTTTTGACTACTGTCCACTCTACCAGTCTGGCATGTTTTGACTACTGTCCACTCTACCAGTCTGTCATGTTTTGAGGCAGTCTACTGTCCACTCTACCAGTCTGTCATGTTTTGAGGCCACTCTACCAGTCTGTCATGTTTTGACTACTGTCCACTCTACCAGTCTGTCATGTTTTGAGGCCACTCTACCAGTCTGTCATGTTTTGACTACTGTCCACTCTACCAGTCTGTCATGTTTTGAGGCCACTCTACCAGTCTGTCATGTTTTGACTACTGTCCACTCTACCAGTCTGTCATGTTTTGAGGCCACTCTACCAGTCTGTCATGTTTTGAGGCCACTCTACCAGTCTGTCATGTTTTTGAGGCCACTCTACCAGTCTGTCATGTTTTGACTACTGTCCACTCTACCAGTCTGTCATGTTTTGAGGCCACTCTACCAGTCTGTCATGTTTTGACTACTGTCCACTCTACCAGTCTGTCATGTTTTGAGGCCACTCTACCAGTCTGTCATGTTTTGACTACTGTCCACTCTACCAGTCTGTCATGTTTTGAGGCCACTCTACCAGGCTCTCATGTTTTGAGGCCACTCTACCAGTCTGTCATGTTTTGAGGCCACTCTACCAGTCTGTCATGTTTTGACTACTGTCCACTCTACCAGTCTGTCATGTTTTGACTACTGTCCACTCTACCAGTCTATCATGTTTTGACTACTGTCCACTCTACCAGTCTGTCATGTTTTGACTACTGTCCACTCTACCAGTCTGTCATGTTTTGACTACTGTCCACTCTACCAGTCTGTCATGTTTTGACTACTGTCCACTCTACCAGTCTGTCATGTTTTGACTACTGTCCACTCTACCAGTCTGTCATGTTTTGACTACTGTCCACTCTACCAGTCTGTCATGTTTTGACTACTGTCCACTCTACCAGTCTGTCATGTTTTGAGGCCACTCTACCAGTCTGTCATGTTTTGACTACTGTCCACTCTACCAGTCTGTCATGTTTTGAGGCCACTCTACCAGTCTGTCATGTTTTGACTACTGTCCACTCTACCAGTCTGTCATGTTTTGAGGCCACTCTACCATTCTGTCATGTTTTGACTACTGTCCAATCTACCAGTCTGTCATGTTTTGAGGCCACTCTACCAGTCTGTCATGTTTTGACTACTGTCCACTCTACCAGTCTGTCATGTTTTGAGGCCACTCTACCAGTCTGTCATGTTTTGACTACTGTCCACTCTACCAGTCTGTCATGTTTTGAGGCCACTCTACCAGTCTGTCATGTTTTGACTACTGTCCACTCTACCAGTCTGTCATGTTTTGAGGCCACTCTACCAGTCTGTCATGTTTTGAGGCCACTCTACCAGTCTGTCATGTTTTTAGGCCACTCTACCAGTCTATCATGTTTTGACTACTGTCCACTCTACCAGTCTGTCATGTTTTGAGGCCACTCTACCAGTCTGTCATGTTTTGACTACTGTCCACTCTACCAGTCTGTCATGTTTTGAGGCCACTCTACCAGTCTGTCATGTTTTGAGGCCACTCTACCAGTCTGTCATGTTGTGAGGCCACTCTACCAGTCTGTCATGTTTTGACTACTGTCCACTCTACCAGTCTGTCATGTTTTGACTACTGTCCACTCTACCAGTCTGTCATGTTTTGACTACTGTCCACTCTACCAGTCTATCATGTTTTGACTACTGTCCACTCTACCAGTCTGTCATGTTTTGACTACTGTCCACTCTACCAGTCTGGCATGTTTTGACTACTGTCCACTCTACCAGTCTGTCATGTTTTGAGGCAGTCTACTGTCCACTCTACCAGTCTGTCATGTTTTGAGGCCACTCTACCAGTCTGTCATGTTTTGACTACTGTCCACTCTACCAGTCTGTCATGTTTTGAGGCCACTCTACCAGTCTGTCATGTTTTGACTACTGTCCACTCTACCAGTCTGTCATGTTTTGAGGCCACTCTACCAGTCTGTCATGTTTTGACTACTGTCCACTCTACCAGTCTGTCATGTTTTGAGGCCACTCTACCAGGCTCTCATGTTTTGAGGCCACTCTACCAGTCTGTCATGTTTTGAGGCCACTCTACCAGTCTGTCATGTTTTGACTACTGTCCACTCTACCAGTCTGTCATGTTTTGACTACTGTCCACTCTACCAGTCTATCATGTTTTGACTACTGTCCACTCTACCAGTCTGTCATGTTTTGACTACTGTCCACTCTACCAGTCTGTCATGTTTTGACTACTGTCCACTCTACCAGTCTGTCATGTTTTGACTACTGTCCACTCTACCAGTCTGTCATGTTTTGACTACTGTCCACTCTACCAGTCTGTCATGTTTTGACTACTGTCCACTCTACCAGTCTGTCATGTTTTGACTACTGTCCACTCTACCAGTCTGTCATGTTTTGAGGCCACTCTACCAGTCTGTCATGTTTTGACTACTGTCCACTCTACCAGTCTGTCATGTTTTGAGGCCACTCTACCAGTCTGTCATGTTTTGACTACTGTCCACTCTACCAGTCTGTCATGTTTTGAGGCCACTCTACCATTCTGTCATGTTTTGACTACTGTCCAATCTACCAGTCTGTCATGTTTTGAGGCCACTCTACCAGTCTGTCATGTTTTGACTACTGTCCACTCTACCAGTCTGTCATGTTTTGAGGCCACTCTACCAGTCTGTCATGTTTTGACTACTGTCCACTCTACCAGTCTGTCATGTTTTGAGGCCACTCTACCAGTCTGTCATGTTTTGAGGCCACTCTACCAGTCTGTCATGTTTTGAGGCCACTCTACCAGTCTATCATGTTTTGACTTCTGTCCACTCTACCAGTCTGTCATGTTTTGACTACTGTCCACTCTACCAGTCTGTCATGTTTTGACTACTGTCCACTCTACCAGTCTGTCATGTTTTGACTACTGTCCACTCTACCAGTCTGTCATGTTTTGACTACTGTCCACTCTACCAGTCTGTCATGTTTTGACTACTGTCCACTCTACCAGTCTGTCATGTTTTGACTACTGTCCACTCTACCAGTCTGTCATGTTTTGACTACTGTCCACTCTACCAGTCTGTCATGTTTTGACTACTGTCCACTCTACCAGTCTGTCATGTTTTGACTACTGTCCACTCTACCAGTCTGTCATGTTTTGACTACTGTCCACTCTACCAGTCTGTCATGTTTTGAGGCAGTCTACTGTCCACTCTACCAGTCTGTCATGTTTTGACTACTGTCCACTCTACCAGTCTGTCATGTTTTGACTACTGTCCACTCTACCAGTCTGTCATGTTTTGAGGCAGTCTACTGTCCACTCTACCAGTCTGTCATGTTTTGAGGCAGTCTACTGTCCACTCTACCAGTCTGTCATGTTTTGACTACTGTCCACTCTACCAGTCTGTCATGTTTTGACTACTGTCCACTCTACCAGTCTGTCATGTTTTGAGGCCACTCTACCAGTCTGTCATGTTTTGACTACTGTCCACTCTACCAGTCTGTCATGTTTTGACTACTGTCCACTCTACCAGTCTGTCATGTTTTGACTACTGTCCACTCTACCAGTCTGTCATGTTTTGACTACTGTCCACTCTACCAGTCTGTCATGTTTTGAGGCCACTCTACCAGTCTGTCATGTTTTGACTACTGTCCACTCTACCAGTCTGTCATGTTTTGACTACTGTCCACTCTACCAGTCTGTCATGTTTTGACTACTGTCCAATCTACCAGTCTGTCATGTTTTGACTACTGTCCACTCTACCAGTCTGTCATGTTTTGACTACTGTCCACTCTACCAGTCTGTCATGTTTTGATGCCACTCTACCAGTCTGTCATGTTTTGACTACTGTCCACTCTACCAGTCTGTCATGTTTTGAGGCCACTCTACCAGTCTGTCATGTTTTGACTACTGTCCACTCTACCAGTCTGTCATGTTTTGAGGCCACTCTACCAGTCTGTCATGTTTTGACTACTGTCCAATCTACCAGTCTGTCATGTTTTGAGGCCACTCTACCAGTCTGTCATGTTTTGACTACTGTCCACTCTACCAGTCTGTCATGTTTTGAGGCCACTCTACCAGTCTGTCATGTTTTGACTACTGTCCACTCTACCAGTCTGTCATGTTTTGAGGCCACTCTACCAGTCTGTCATGTTTTGACTACTGTCCACTCTACCAGTCTGTCATGTTTTGAGGCCACTCTACCAGTCTGTCATGTTTTGACTACTGTCCACTCTACCAGTCTGTCATGTTTTGAGGCCACTCTACCAGTCTGTCATGTTTTGACTACTGTCCACTCTACCAGTCTGTCATGTTTTGAGGCCACTCTACCAGTCTGTCATGTTTTGAGGCCACTCTACCAGTCTGTCATGTTTTGAGGCCACTCTACCAGTCTATCATGTTTTGACTACTGTCCACTCTACCAGTCTGTCATGTTTTGAGGCCACTCTACCAGTCTGTCATGTTTTGACTACTGTCCACTCTACCAGTCTGTCATGTTTTGAGGCCACTCTACCAGTCTGTCATGTTTTGAGGCCACTCTACCAGTCTGTCATGTTTTGAGGCCACTCTACCAGTCTGTCATGTTTTGACTACTGTCCACTCTACCAGTCTGTCATGTTTTGACTACTGTCCACTCTACCAGTCTGTCATGTTTTGACTACTGTCCACTCTACCAGTCTATCATGTTTTGACTACTGTCCACTCTACCAGTCTGTCATGTTTTGACTACTGTCCACTCTACCAGTCTGGCATGTTTTGACTACTGTCCACTCTACCAGTCTGTCATGTTTTGAGGCAGTCTACTGTCCACTCTACCAGTCTGTCATGTTTTGAGGCCACTCTACCAGTCTGTCATGTTTTGACTACTGTCCACTCTACCAGTCTGTCATGTTTTGAGGCCACTCTACCAGTCTGTCATGTTTTGACTACTGTCCACTCTACCAGTCTGTCATGTTTTGAGGCCACTCTACCAGGCTCTCATGTTTTGAGGCCACTCTACCAGTCTGTCATGTTTTGAGGCCACTCTACCAGTCTGTCATGTTTTGACTACTGTCCACTCTACCAGTCTGTCATGTTTTGACTACTGTCCACTCTACCAGTCTATCATGTTTTGACTACTGTCCACTCTACCAGTCTGTCATGTTTTGACTACTGTCCACTCTACCAGTCTGTCATGTTTTGACTACTGTCCACTCTACCAGTCTGTCATGTTTTGACTACTGTCCACTCTACCAGTCTGTCATGTTTTGACTACTGTCCACTCTACCAGTCTGTCATGTTTTGACTACTGTCCACTCTACCAGTCTGTCATGTTTTGACTACTGTCCACTCTACCAGTCTGTCATGTTTTGACTACTGTCCACTCTACCAGTCTGTCATGTTTTGAGGCAGTCTACTGTCCACTCTACCAGTCTGTCATGTTTTGACTACTGTCCACTCTACCAGTCTGTCATGTTTTGACTACTGTCCACTCTACCAGTCTGTCATGTTTTGAGGCAGTCTACTGTCCACTCTACCAGTCTGTCATGTTTTGAGGCAGTCTACTGTCCACTCTACCAGTCTGTCATGTTTTGACTACTGTCCACTCTACCAGTCTGTCATGTTTTGACTACTGTTCACTCTACCAGTCTGTCATGTTTTGAGGCCACTCTACCAGTCTGTCATGTTTTGACTACTGTCCACTCTACCAGTCTGTCATGTTTTGACTACTGTCCACTCTACCAGTCTGTCATGTTTTGACTACTGTCCACTCTACCAGTCTGTCATGTTTTGACTACTGTCCACTCTACCAGTCTGTCATGTTTTGAGGCCACTCTACCAGTCTGTCATGTTTTGACTACTGTCCACTCTACCAGTCTGTCATGTTTTGACTACTGTCCACTCTACCAGTCTGTCATGTTTTGACTACTGTCCAATCTACCAGTCTGTCATGTTTTGAGGCAGTCTACTGTCCACTCTACCAGTCTGTCATGTTTTGACTACTGTCCACTCTACCAGTCTGTCATGTTTTGACTACTGTCCACTCTACCAGTCTGTCATGTTTTGAGGCCACTCTACCAGTCTGTCATGTTTTGACTACTGTCCACTCTACCAGTCTGTCATGTTTTGAGGCCACTCTACCAGTCTGTCATGTTTTGACTACTGTCCACTCTACCAGTCTGTCATGTTTTGAGGCCACTCTACCAGTCTGTCATGTTTTGACTACTGTCCAATCTACCAGTCTGTCATGTTTTGAGGCCACTCTACCAGTCTGTCATGTTTTGACTACTGTCCACTCTACCAGTCTGTCATGTTTTGAGGCCACTCTACCAGTCTGTCATGTTTTGACTACTGTCCACTCTACCAGTCTGTCATGTTTTGAGGCCACTCTACCAGTCTGTCATGTTTTGACTACTGTCCACTCTACCAGTCTGTCATGTTTTGAGGCCACTCTACCAGTCTGTCATGTTTTGACTACTGTCCACTCTACCAGTCTGTCATGTTTTGAGGCCACTCTACCAGTCTGTCATGTTTTGAGGCCACTCTACCAGTCTGTCATGTTTTGAGGCCACTCTACCAGTCTATCATGTTTTGACTTCTGTCCACTCTACCAGTCTGTCATGTTTTGACTACTGTCCACTCTACCAGTCTGTCATGTTTTGACTACTGTCCACTCTACCAGTCTGTCATGTTTTGACTACTGTCCACTCTACCAGTCTGTCATGTTTTGACTACTGTCCACTCTACCAGTCTGTCATGTTTTGACTACTGTCCACTCTACCAGTCTGTCATGTTTTGACTACTGTCCACTCTACCAGTCTGTCATGTTTTGAGGCAGTCTACTGTCCACTCTACCAGTCTGTCATGTTTTGACTACTGTCCAGTCTACCAGTCTGTCATGTTTTGACTACTGTCCACTCTACCAGTCTGTCATGTTTTGAGGCAGTCTACTGTCCACTCTACCAGTCTGTCATGTTTTGACTACTGTCCACTCTACCAGTCTATCATGTTTTGACTACTGTCCACTCTACCAGTCTGTCATGTTTTGACTACTGTCCACTCTACCAGTCTGTCATGTTTTGACTACTGTCCACTCTACCAGTCTGTCATGTTTTGACTACTGTCCACTCTACCAGTCTGTCATGTTTTGACTACTGTCCACTCTACCAGTCTGTCATGTTTTGACTACTGTCCACTCTACCAGTCTGTCATGTTTTGAGGCAGTCTACTGTCCACTCTACCAGTCTGTCATGTTTTGACTACTGTCCACTCTACCAGTCTGTCATGTTTTGACTACTGTCCACTCTACCAGTCTGTCATGTTTTGAGGCAGTCTACTGTCCACTCTACCAGTCTGTCATGTTTTTGAGGCAGTCTACTGTCCACTCTACCAGTCTGTCATGTTTTGACTACTGTCCACTCTACCAGTCTGTCATGTTTTGACTACTGTCCACTCTACCAGTCTGTCATGTTTTGAGGCCACTCTACCAGTCTGTCATGTTTTGACTACTGTCCACTCTACCAGTCTGTCATGTTTTGACTACTGTCCACTCTACCAGTCTGTCATGTTTTGACTACTGTCCACTCTACCAGTCTGTCATGTTTTGACTACTGTCCACTCTACCAGTCTGTCATGTTTTGAGGCCACTCTACCAGTCTGTCATGTTTTGACTACTGTCCACTCTACCAGTCTGTCATGTTTTGACTACTGTCCACTCTACCAGTCTGTCATGTTTTGACTACTGTCCAATCTACCAGTCTGTCATGTTTTGAGGCAGTCTACTGTCCACTCTACCAGTCTGTCATGTTTTGACTACTGTCCACTCTACCAGTCTGTCATGTTTTGACTACTGTCCACTCTACCAGTCTGTCATGTTTTGAGGCCACTCTACCAGTCTGTCATGTTTTGACTACTGTCCACTCTACCAGTCTGTCATGTTTTGAGGCCACTCTACCAGTCTGTCATGTTTTGACTACTGTCCACTCTACCAGTCTGTCATGTTTTGAGGCCACTCTACCAGTCTGTCATGTTTTGACTACTGTCCAATCTACCAGTCTGTCATGTTTTGAGGCCACTCTACCAGTCTGTCATGTTTTGACTACTGTCCACTCTACCAGTCTGTCATGTTTTGAGGCCACTCTACCAGTCTGTCATGTTTTGACTACTGTCCACTCTACCAGTCTGTCATGTTTTGAGGCCACTCTACCAGTCTGTCATGTTTTGACTACTGTCCACTCTACCAGTCTGTCATGTTTTGAGGCCACTCTACCAGTCTGTCATGTTTTGACTACTGTCCACTCTACCAGTCTGTCATGTTTTGAGGCCACTCTACCAGTCTGTCATGTTTTGAGGCCACTCTACCAGTCTGTCATGTTTTGAGGCCACTCTACCAGTCTATCATGTTTTGACTTCTGTCCACTCTACCAGTCTGTCATGTTTTGACTACTGTCCACTCTACCAGTCTGTCATGTTTTGACTACTGTCCACTCTACCAGTCTGTCATGTTTTGACTACTGTCCACTCTACCAGTCTGTCATGTTTTGACTACTGTCCACTCTACCAGTCTGTCATGTTTTGACTACTGTCCACTCTACCAGTCTGTCATGTTTTGACTACTGTCCACTCTACCAGTCTGTCATGTTTTGAGGCAGTCTACTGTCCACTCTACCAGTCTGTCATGTTTTGACTACTGTCCAGTCTACCAGTCTGTCATGTTTTGACTACTGTCCACTCTACCAGTCTGTCATGTTTTGAGGCAGTCTACTGTCCACTCTACCAGTCTGTCATGTTTTGACTACTGTCCACTCTACCAGTCTGTCATGTTTTGACTACTGTCCACTCTACCAGTCTGTCATGTTTTGACTACTGTCCACTCTACCAGTCTGTCATGTTTTGACTACTGTCCACTCTACCAGTCTGTCATGTTTTGAGGCCACTCTACCAGTCTGTCATGTTTTGACTACTGTCCACTCTACCAGTCTGTCATGTTTTGACTACTGTCCACTCTACCAGTCTGTAATGTTTTGACTACTGTCCACTCTACCAGTCTATCATGTTTTGACTACTGTCCACTCTACCAGTCTGTCATGTTTTGACTACTGTCCACTCTACCAGTCTGTCATGTTTTGACTACTGTCCACTCTACCAGTCTGTCATGTTTTGACTACTGTCCACTCTACCAGTCTATCATGTTTTGACTACTGTCCACTCTACAGTCTGTCATGTTTTGACTACTGTCCACTCTACCAGTCTGTCATGTTTTGACTACTGTCCACTCTACCAGTCTGTCATGTTTTGACTACTGTCCACTCTACCAGTCTGTCATGTTTTGACTACTGTCCACTCTACCAGTCTGTCATGTTTTGACTACTGTCCACTCTACCAGTCTGTCATGTTTTGACTACTGTCCACTCTACCAGTCTGTCATGTTTTGAGGCCACTCTACCAGTCTATCATGTTTTGACTTCTGTCCACTCTACCAGTCTGTCATGTTTTGACTACTGTCCACTCTACCAGTCTGTCATGTTTTGACTACTGTCCACTCTACCAGTCTGTCATGTTTTGAGGCCATTCTACCAGTCTGTCATGTTTTGACTACTGTCCACTCTACCAGTCTGTCATGTTTTGAGGCCACTCTACCAGTCTGTCATGTTTTGACTACTGTCCACTCTACCAGTCTGTCATGTTTTGAGGCCACTCTACCAGTCTGTCATGTTTTGACTACTGTCCACTCTACCAGTCTGTCATGTTTTGACTACTGTCCACTCTACCAGTCTGTCATGTTTTGAGGCAGTCTACTGTCCACTCTACCAGTCTGTCATGTTTTGAGGCAGTCTACTGTCCACTCTACCAGTCTGTCATGTTTTGACTACTGTCCACTCTACCAGTCTGTCATGTTTTGACTACTGTCCACTCTACCAGTCTGTCATGTTTTGAGGCCACTCTACCAGTCTGTCATGTTTTGACTACTGTCCACTCTACCAGTCTGTCATGTTTTGACTACTGTCCACTCTACCAGTATGTCATGTTTTGAGGCAGTCTACTGTCCACTCTACCAGTCTGTCATGTTTTGAGGCAGTCTACTGTCCACTCTACCAGTCTGTCATGTTTTGACTACTGTCCACTCTACCAGTCTGTCATGTTTTGACTACTGTCCACTCTACCAGTCTGTCATGTTTTGAGGCCACTCTACCAGTCTGTCATGTTTTGACTACTGTCCACTCTACCAGTCTGTCATGTTTTGACTACTGTCCACTCTACCAGTCTGTCATGTTTTGACTACTGTCCACTCTACCAGTCTGTCATGTTTTGACTACTGTCCACTCTACCAGTCTGTCATGTTTTGAGGCCACTCTACCAGTCTGTCATGTTTTGACTACTGTCCACTCTACCAGTCTGTCATGTTTTGACTACTGTCCACTCTACCAGTCTGTCATGTTTTGACTACTGTCCAATCTACCAGTCTGTCATGTTTTGAGGCAGTCTACTGTCCACTCTACCAGTCTGTCATGTTTTGACTACTGTCCACTCTACCAGTCTGTCATGTTTTGACTACTGTCCACTCTACCAGTCTGTCATGTTTTGAGGCCACTCTACCAGTCTGTCATGTTTTGACTACTGTCCACTCTACCAGTCTGTCATGTTTTGAGGCCACTCTACCAGTCTGTCATGTTTTGACTACTGTCCACTCTACCAGTCTGTCATGTTTTGAGGCCACTCTACCAGTCTGTCATGTTTTGACTACTGTCCACTCTACCAGTCTGTCATGTTTTGAGGCCACTCTACCAGTCTGTCATGTTTTGAGGCCACTCTACCAGTCTGTCATGTTTTGAGGCCACTCTACCAGTCTATCATGTTTTGACTTCTGTCCACTCTACCAGTCTGTCATGTTTTGACTACTGTCCACTCTACCAGTCTGTCATGTTTTGACTACTGTCCACTCTACCAGTCTGTCATGTTTTGACTACTGTCCACTCTACCAGTCTGTCATGTTTTGACTACTGTCCACTCTACCAGTCTGTCATGTTTTGACTACTGTCCACTCTACCAGTCTGTCATGTTTTGACTACTGTCCACTCTACCAGTCTGTCATGTTTTGAGGCAGTCTACTGTCCACTCTACCAGTCTGTCATGTTTTGACTACTGTCCAGTCTACCAGTCTGTCATGTTTTGACTACTGTCCACTCTACCAGTCTGTCATGTTTTGAGGCAGTCTACTGTCCACTCTACCAGTCTGTCATGTTTTGACTACTGTCCACTCTACCAGTCTGTCATGTTTTGACTACTGTCCACTCTACCAGTCTGTCATGTTTTGACTACTGTCCACTCTACCAGTCTGTCATGTTTTGACTACTGTCCACTCTACCAGTCTGTCATGTTTTGAGGCCACTCTACCAGTCTGTCATGTTTTGACTACTGTCCACTCTACCAGTCTGTCATGTTTTGACTACTGTCCACTCTACCAGTCTGTAATGTTTTGACTACTGTCCACTCTACCAGTCTATCATGTTTTGACTACTGTCCACTCTACCAGTCTGTCATGTTTTGACTACTGTCCACTCTACCAGTCTGTCATGTTTTGACTACTGTCCACTCTACCAGTCTGTCATGTTTTGACTACTGTCCACTCTACCAGTCTATCATGTTTTGACTACTGTCCACTCTTACAGTCTGTCATGTTTTGACTACTGTCCACTCTACCAGTCTGTCATGTTTTGACTACTGTCCACTCTACCAGTCTGTCATGTTTTGACTACTGTCCACTCTACCAGTCTGTCATGTTTTGACTACTGTCCACTCTACCAGTCTGTCATGTTTTGACTACTGTCCACTCTACCAGTCTGTCATGTTTTGACTACTGTCCACTCTACCAGTCTGTCATGTTTTGAGGCCACTCTACCAGTCTATCATGTTTTGACTTCTGTCCACTCTACCAGTCTGTCATGTTTTGACTACTGTCCACTCTACCAGTCTGTCATGTTTTGACTACTGTCCACTCTACCAGTCTGTCATGTTTTGAGGCCATTCTACCAGTCTGTCATGTTTTGACTACTGTCCACTCTACCAGTCTGTCATGTTTTGACTACTGTCCACTCTACCAGTCTGTCATGTTTTGAGGCCACTCTACCAGTCTGTCATGTTTTGACTACTGTCCACTCTACCAGTCTGTCATGTTTTGACTACTGTCCACTCTACCAGTCTGTCATGTTTTGAGGCAGTCTACTGTCCACTCTACCAGTCTGTCATGTTTTGAGGCAGTCTACTGTCCACTCTACCAGTCTGTCATGTTTTGACTACTGTCCACTCTACCAGTCTGTCATGTTTTGACTACTGTCCACTCTACCAGTCTGTCATGTTTTGAGGCCACTCTACCAGTCTGTCATGTTTTGACTACTGTCCACTCTACCAGTCTGTCATGTTTTGACTACTGTCCACTCTACCAGTCTGTCATGTTTTGACTACTGTCCACTCTACCAGTCTGTCATGTTTTGACTACTGTCCACTCTACCAGTCTGTCATGTTTTGAGGCCACTCTACCAGTCTGTCATGTTTTGACTACTGTCCACTCTACCAGTCTGTCATGTTTTGACTACTGTCCACTCTACCAGTCTGTCATGTTTTGACTACTGTCCAATCTACCAGTCTGTCATGTTTTGAGGCAGTCTACTGTCCACTCTACCAGTCTGTCATGTTTTGACTACTGTCCACTCTACCAGTCTGTCATGTTTTGACTACTGTCCACTCTACCAGTCTGTCATGTTTTGAGGCCACTCTACCAGTCTGTCATGTTTTGACTACTGTCCACTCTACCAGTCTGTCATGTTTTGAGGCCACTCTACCAGTCTGTCATGTTTTGACTACTGTCCACTCTACCAGTCTGTCATGTTTTGAGGCCACTCTACCAGTCTGTCATGTTTTGACTACTGTCCAATCTACCAGTCTGTCATGTTTTGAGGCCACTCTACCAGTCTGTCATGTTTTGACTACTGTCCACTCTACCAGTCTGTCATGTTTTGAGGCCACTCTACCAGTCTGTCATGTTTTGACTACTGTCCACTCTACCAGTCTGTCATGTTTTGAGGCCACTCTACCAGTCTGTCATGTTTTGACTACTGTCCACTCTACCAGTCTGTCATGTTTTGAGGCCACTCTACCAGTCTGTCATGTTTTGACTACTGTCCACTCTACCAGTCTGTCATGTTTTGAGGCCACTCTACCAGTCTGTCATGTTTTGAGGCCACTCTACCAGTCTGTCATGTTTTGAGGCCACTCTACCAGTCTATCATGTTTTGACTTCTGTCCACTCTACCAGTCTGTCATGTTTTGACTACTGTCCACTCTACCAGTCTGTCATGTTTTGACTACTGTCCACTCTACCAGTCTGTCATGTTTTGACTACTGTCCACTCTACCAGTCTGTCATGTTTTGACTACTGTCCACTCTACCAGTCTGTCATGTTTTGACTACTGTCCACTCTACCAGTCTGTCATGTTTTGACTACTGTCCACTCTACCAGTCTGTCATGTTTTGAGGCAGTCTACTGTCCACTCTACCAGTCTGTCATGTTTTGACTACTGTCCAGTCTACCAGTCTGTCATGTTTTGACTACTGTCCACTCTACCAGTCTGTCATGTTTTGAGGCAGTCTACTGTCCACTCTACCAGTCTGTCATGTTTTGATTACTGTCCACTCTACCAGTCTGTCATGTTTTGACTACTGTCCACTCTACCAGTCTGTCATGTTTTGACTACTGTCCACTCTACCAGTCTGTCATGTTTTGACTACTGTCCACTCTACCAGTCTGTCATGTTTTGAGGCCACTCTACCAGTCTGTCATGTTTTGACTACTGTCCACTCTACCAGTCTGTCATGTTTTGACTACTGTCCACTCTACCAGTCTGTAATGTTTTGACTACTGTCCACTCTACCAGTCTATCATGTTTTGACTACTGTCCACTCTACCAGTCTGTCATGTTTTGACTACTGTCCACTCTACCAGTCTGTCATGTTTTGACTACTGTCCACTCTACCAGTCTGTCATGTTTTGACTACTGTCCACTCTACCAGTCTATCATGTTTTGACTACTGTCCACTCTTACAGTCTGTCATGTTTTGACTACTGTCCACTCTACCAGTCTGTCATGTTTTGACTACTGTCCACTCTACCAGTCTGTCATGTTTTGACTACTGTCCACTCTACCAGTCTGTCATGTTTTGACTACTGTCCACTCTACCAGTCTGTCATGTTTTGACTACTGTCCACTCTACCAGTCTGTCATGTTTTGACTACTGTCCACTCTACCAGTCTGTCATGTTTTGAGGCCACTCTACCAGTCTATCATGTTTTGACTTCTGTCCACTCTACCAGTCTGTCATGTTTTGACTACTGTCCACTCTACCAGTCTGTCATGTTTTGACTACTGTCCACTCTACCAGTCTGTCATGTTTTGAGGCCATTCTACCAGTCTGTCATGTTTTGACTACTGTCCACTCTACCAGTCTGTCATGTTTTGAGGCCACTCTACCAGTCTGTCATGTTTTGACTACTGTCCACTCTACCAGTCTGTCATGTTTTGAGGCCACTCTACCAGTCTGTCATGTTTTGACTACTGTCCACTCTACCAGTCTGTCATGTTTTGAGGCCACTCTACCAGTCTGTCATGTTTTGACTACTGTCCACTCTACCAGTCTGTCATGTTTTGACTACTGTCCACTCTACCAGTCTGTCATGTTTTGAGGCAGTCTACTGTCCACTCTACCAGTCTGTCATGTTTTGAGGCAGTCTACTGTCCACTCTACCAGTCTGTCATGTTTTGACTACTGTCCACTCTACCAGTCTGTCATGTTTTGAGGCCACTCTACCAGTCTGTCATGTTTTGACTACTGTCCACTCTACCAGTCTGTCATGTTTTGACTACTGTCCACTCTACCAGTCTGTCATGTTTTGACTACTGTCCACTCTACCAGTCTGTCATGTTTTGACTACTGTCCACTCTACCAGTCTGTCATGTTTTGAGGCCACTCTACCAGTCTGTCATGTTTTGACTACTGTCCACTCTACCAGTCTGTCATGTTTTGACTACTGTCCACTCTACCAGTCTGTCATGTTTTGACTACTGTCCAATCTACCAGTCTGTCATGTTTTGAGGCAGTCTACTGTCCACTCTACCAGTCTGTCATGTTTTGACTACTGTCCACTCTACCAGTCTGTCATGTTTTGACTACTGTCCAATCTACCAGTCTGTCATGTTTTGAGGCCACTCTACCAGTCTGTCATGTTTTGACTACTGTCCACTCTACCAGTCTGTCATGTTTTGAGGCCACTCTACCAGTCTGTCATGTTTTGACTACTGTCCACTCTACCAGTCTGTCATGTTTTGAGGCCACTCTACCAGTCTGTCATGTTTTGACTACTGTCCACTCTACCAGTCTGTCATGTTTTGAGGCCACTCTACCAGTCTGTCATGTTTTGACTACTGTCCACTCTACCAGTCTGTCATGTTTTGAGGCCACTCTACCAGTCTGTCATGTTTTGAGGCCACTCTACCAGTCTGTCATGTTTTGAGGCCACTCTACCAGTCTATCATGTTTTGACTTCTGTCCACTCTACCAGTCTGTCATGTTTTGACTACTGTCCACTCTACCAGTCTGTCATGTTTTGACTACTGTCCACTCTACCAGTCTGTCATGTTTTGACTACTGTCCACTCTACCAGTCTGTCATGTTTTGACTACTGTCCACTCTACCAGTCTGTCATGTTTTGACTACTGTCCACTCTACCAGTCTGTCATGTTTTGACTACTGTCCACTCTACCAGTCTGTCATGTTTTGAGGCAGTCTACTGTCCACTCTACCAGTCTGTCATGTTTTGACTACTGTCCAGTCTACCAGTCTGTCATGTTTTGACTACTGTCCACTCTACCAGTCTGTCATGTTTTGAGGCAGTCTACTGTCCACTCTACCAGTCTGTCATGTTTTGACTACTGTCCACTCTACCAGTCTGTCATGTTTTGACTACTGTCCACTCTACCAGTCTGTCATGTTTTGACTACTGTCCACTCTACCAGTCTGTCATGTTTTGACTACTGTCCACTCTACCAGTCTGTCATGTTTTGAGGCCACTCTACCAGTCTGTCATGTTTTGACTACTGTCCACTCTACCAGTCTGTCATGTTTTGACTACTGTCCACTCTACCAGTCTGTAATGTTTTGACTACTGTCCACTCTACCAGTCTATCATGTTTTGACTACTGTCCACTCTACCAGTCTGTCATGTTTTGACTACTGTCCACTCTACCAGTCTGTCATGTTTTGACTACTGTCCACTCTACCAGTCTGTCATGTTTTGACTACTGTCCACTCTACCAGTCTATCATGTTTTGACTACTGTCCACTCTTACAGTCTGTCATGTTTTGACTACTGTCCACTCTACCAGTCTGTCATGTTTTGACTACTGTCCACTCTACCAGTCTGTCATGTTTTGACTACTGTCCACTCTACCAGTCTGTCATGTTTTGACTACTGTCCACTCTACCAGTCTGTCATGTTTTGACTACTGTCCACTCTACCAGTCTGTCATGTTTTGACTACTGTCCAATCTACCAGTCTGTCATGTTTTGAGGCCACTCTACCAGTCTGTCATGTTTTGACTACTGTCCACTCTACCAGTCTGTCATGTTTTGAGGCCACTCTACCAGTCTGTCATGTTTTGACTACTGTCCACTCTACCAGTCTGTCATGTTTTGAGGCCACTCTACCAGTCTGTCATGTTTTGACTACTGTCCACTCTACCAGTCTGTCATGTTTTGAGGCCACTCTACCAGTCTGTCATGTTTTGACTACTGTCCACTCTACCAGTCTGTCATGTTTTGAGGCCACTCTACCAGTCTGTCATGTTTTGAGGCCACTCTACCAGTCTGTCATGTTTTGAGGCCACTCTACCAGTCTATCATGTTTTGACTTCTGTCCACTCTACCAGTCTGTCATGTTTTGACTACTGTCCACTCTACCAGTCTGTCATGTTTTGACTACTGTCCACTCTACCAGTCTGTCATGTTTTGACTACTGTCCACTCTACCAGTCTGTCATGTTTTGACTACTGTCCACTCTACCAGTCTGTCATGTTTTGACTACTGTCCACTCTACCAGTCTGTCATGTTTTGACTACTGTCCACTCTACCAGTCTGTCATGTTTTGAGGCAGTCTACTGTCCACTCTACCAGTCTGTCATGTTTTGACTACTGTCCAGTCTACCAGTCTGTCATGTTTTGACTACTGTCCACTCTACCAGTCTGTCATGTTTTGAGGCAGTCTACTGTCCACTCTACCAGTCTGTCATGTTTTGACTACTGTCCACTCTACCAGTCTGTCATGTTTTGACTACTGTCCACTCTACCAGTCTGTCATGTTTTGACTACTGTCCACTCTACCAGTCTGTCATGTTTTGACTACTGTCCACTCTACCAGTCTGTCATGTTTTGAGGCCACTCTACCAGTCTGTCATGTTTTGACTACTGTCCACTCTACCAGTCTGTCATGTTTTGACTACTGTCCACTCTACCAGTCTGTAATGTTTTGACTACTGTCCACTCTACCAGTCTATCATGTTTTGACTACTGTCCACTCTACCAGTCTGTCATGTTTTGACTACTGTCCACTCTACCAGTCTGTCATGTTTTGACTACTGTCCACTCTACCAGTCTGTCATGTTTTGACTACTGTCCACTCTACCAGTCTATCATGTTTTGACTACTGTCCACTCTTACAGTCTGTCATGTTTTGACTACTGTCCACTCTACCAGTCTGTCATGTTTTGACTACTGTCCACTCTACCAGTCTGTCATGTTTTGACTACTGTCCACTCTACCAGTCTGTCATGTTTTGACTACTGTCCACTCTACCAGTCTGTCATGTTTTGACTACTGTCCACTCTACCAGTCTGTCATGTTTTGACTACTGTCCACTCTACCAGTCTGTCATGTTTTGAGGCCACTCTACCAGTCTATCATGTTTTGACTTCTGTCCACTCTACCAGTCTGTCATGTTTTGACTACTGTCCACTCTACCAGTCTGTCATGTTTTGACTACTGTCCACTCTACCAGTCTGTCATGTTTTGAGGCCATTCTACCAGTCTGTCATGTTTTGACTACTGTCCACTCTACCAGTCTGTCATGTTTTGAGGCCACTCTACCAGTCTGTCATGTTTTGACTACTGTCCACTCTACCAGTCTGTCATGTTTTGAGGCCACTCTACCAGTCTGTCATGTTTTGACTACTGTCCACTCTACCAGTCTGTCATGTTTTGAGGCCACTCTACCAGTCTGTCATGTTTTGACTACTGTCCACTCTACCAGTCTGTCATGTTTTGACTACTGTCCACTCTACCAGTCTGTCATGTTTTGAGGCAGTCTACTGTCCACTCTACCAGTCTGTCATGTTTTGAGGCAGTCTACTGTCCACTCTACCAGTCTGTCATGTTTTGACTACTGTCCACTCTACCAGTCTGTCATGTTTTGACTACTGTCCACTCTACCAGTCTGTCATGTTTTGAGGCCACTCTACCAGTCTGTCATGTTTTGACTACTGTCCACTCTACCAGTCTGTCATGTTTTGACTACTGTCCACTCTACCAGTCTGTCATGTTTTGACTACTGTCCACTCTACCAGTCTGTCATGTTTTGACTACTGTCCACTCTACCAGTCTGTCATGTTTTGAGGCCACTCTACCAGTCTGTCATGTTTTGACTACTGTCCACTCTACCAGTCTGTCATGTTTTGACTACTGTCCACTCTACCAGTCTGTCATGTTTTGACTACTGTCCAATCTACCAGTCTGTCATGTTTTGAGGCAGTCTACTGTCCACTCTACCAGTCTGTCATGTTTTGACTACTGTCCACTCTACCAGTCTGTCATGTTTTGACTACTGTCCAATCTACCAGTCTGTCATGTTTTGAGGCCACTCTACCAGTCTGTCATGTTTTGACTACTGTCCACTCTACCAGTCTGTCATGTTTTGAGGCCACTCTACCAGTCTGTCATGTTTTGACTACTGTCCACTCTACCAGTCTGTCATGTTTTGAGGCCACTCTACCAGTCTGTCATGTTTTGACTACTGTCCACTCTACCAGTCTGTCATGTTTTGAGGCCACTCTACCAGTCTGTCATGTTTTGACTACTGTCCACTCTACCAGTCTGTCATGTTTTGAGGCCACTCTACCAGTCTGTCATGTTTTGAGGCCACTCTACCAGTCTGTCATGTTTTGAGGCAACTCTACCAGTCTATCATGTTTTGACTTCTGTCCACTCTACCAGTCTGTCATGTTTTGACTACTGTCCACTCTACCAGTCTGTCATGTTTTGACTACTGTCCACTCTACCAGTCTGTCATGTTTTGACTACTGTCCACTCTACCAGTCTGTCATGTTTTGACTACTGTCCACTCTACCAGTCTGTCATGTTTTGACTACTGTCCACTCTACCAGTCTGTCATGTTTTGAGGCAGTCTACTGTCCACTCTACCAGTCTGTCATGTTTTGACTACTGTCCAGTCTACCAGTCTGTCATGTTTTGACTACTGTCCACTCTACCAGTCTGTCATGTTTTGAGGCAGTCTACTGTCCACTCTACCAGTCTGTCATGTTTTGACTACTGTCCACTCTACCAGTCTGTCATGTTTTGACTACTGTCCACTCTACCAGTCTGTCATGTTTTGACTACTGTCCACTCTACCAGTCTGTCATGTTTTGACTACTGTCCACTCTACCAGTCTGTCATGTTTTGAGGCCACTCTACCAGTCTGTCATGTTTTGACTACTGTCCACTCTACCAGTCTGTCATGTTTTGACTACTGTCCACTCTACCAGTCTGTCATGTTTTGACTACTGTCCACTCTACCAGTCTATCATGTTTTGACTACTGTCCACTCTACCAGTCTGTCATGTTTTGACTACTGTCCACTCTACCAGTCTGTCATGTTTTGACTACTGTCCACTCTACCAGTCTGTCATGTTTTGACTACTGTCCACTCTACCAGTCTATCATGTTTTGACTACTGTCCACTCTTACAGTCTGTCATGTTTTGACTACTGTCCACTCTACCAGTCTGTCATGTTTTGACTACTGTCCACTCTACCAGTCTGTCATGTTTTGACTACTGTCCACTCTACCAGTCTGTCATGTTTTGACTACTGTCCACTCTACCAGTCTGTCATGTTTTGACTACTGTCCACTCTACCAGTCTGTCATGTTTTGACTACTGTCCACTCTACCAGTCTGTCATGTTTTGAGGCCACTCTACCAGTCTGTCATGTTTTTACTACTGTCCACTCTACCAGTCTGTCATGTTTTGAGGCCACTCTACCAGTCTGTCATGTTTTGACTACTGTCCACTCTACCAGTCTGTCATGTTTTGAGGCCACTCTACCAGTCTGTCATGTTTTGAGGCCACTCTACCAGTCTGTCATGTTTTGAGGCCACTCTACCAGTCTATCATGTTTTGACTTCTGTCCACTCTACCAGTCTGTCATGTTTTGACTACTGTCCACTCTACCAGTCTGTCATGTTTTGACTACTGTCCACTCTACCAGTCTGTCATGTTTTGACTACTGTCCACTCTACCAGTCTGTCATGTTTTGACTACTGTCCACTCTACCAGTCTGTCATGTTTTGACTACTGTCCACTCTACCAGTCTGTCATGTTTTGAGGCAGTCTACTGTCCACTCTACCAGTCTGTCATGTTTTGACTACTGTCCAGTCTACCAGTCTGTCATGTTTTGACTACTGTCCACTCTACCAGTCTGTCATGTTTTGAGGCAGTCTACTGTCCACTCTACCAGTCTGTCATGTTTTGACTACTGTCCACTCTACCAGTCTGTCATGTTTTGACTACTGTCCACTCTACCAGTCTGTCATGTTTTGACTACTGTCCACTCTACCAGTCTGTCATGTTTTGACTACTGTCCACTCTACCAGTCTGTCATGTTTTGAGGCCACTCTACCAGTCTGTCATGTTTTGACTACTGTCCACTCTACCAGTCTGTCATGTTTTGACTACTGTCCACTCTACCAGTCTGTCATGTTTTGACTACTGTCCACTCTACCAGTCTATCATGTTTTGACTACTGTCCACTCTACAGTCTGTCATGTTTTGACTACTGTCCACTCTACCAGTCTGTCATGTTTTGACTACTGTCCACTCTACCAGTCTATCATGTTTTGACTACTGTCCACTCTACCAGTCTGTCATGTTTTGACTACTGTCCACTCTAGCAGTCTGTCATGTTTTGACTACTGTCCACTCTACCAGTCTGTCATGTTTTGACTACTGTCCACTCTACCAGTCTATCATGTTTTGACTACTGTCCACTCTTACAGTCTGTCATGTTTTGACTACTGTCCACTCTACCAGTCTGTCATGTTTTGACTACTGTCCACTCTACCAGTCTGTCATGTTTTGACTACTGTCCACTCTACCAGTCTGTCATGTTTTGACTACTGTCCACTCTACCAGTCTGTCATGTTTTGACTACTGTCCACTCTACCAGTCTGTCATGTTTTGACTACTGTCCACTCTACCAGTCTGTCATGTTTTGAGGCCACTCTACCAGTCTGTCATGTTTTTACTACTGTCCACTCTACCAGTCTGTCATGTTTTGAGGCCACTCTACCAGTCTGTCATGTTTTGACTACTGTCCACTCTACCAGTCTGTCATGTTTTGAGGCCATTCTACCAGTCTGTCATGTTTTGAATACTGTCCACTCTACCAGTCTGTCATGTTTTGAGGCCACTCTACCAGTCTGTCATGTTTTGACTACTGTCCACTCTACCAGTCTGTCATGTTTTGACTACTGTCCACTCTACCAGTCTGTCATGTTTTGAGGCAGTCTACTGTCCACTCTACCAGTCTGTCATGTTTTGAGGCAGTCTACTGTCCACTCTACCAGTCTGTCATGTTTTGACTACTGTCCACTCTACCAGTCTGTCATGTTTTGAGGCCACTCTACCAGTCTGTCATGTTTTGACTACTGTCCACTCTACCAGTCTGTCATGTTTTGAGGCCACTCTACCAGTCTGTCATGTTTTGACTACTGTCCACTCTACCAGTCTGTCATGTTTTGAGGCCACTCTACCAGTCTGTCATGTTTTGAGGCCACTCTACCAGTCTATCATGTTTTGACTTCTGTCCACTCTACCAGTCTGTCATGTTTTGACTACTGTCCACTCTACCAGTCTGTCATGTTTTGACTACTGTCCACTCTACCAGTCTGTCATGTTTTGAGGCCATTCTACCAGTCTGTCATGTTTTGACTACTGTCCACTCTACCAGTCTGTCATGTTTTGAGGCCACTCTACCAGTCTGTCATGTTTTGACTACTGTCCACTCTACCAGTCTGTCATGTTTTGAGGCCACTCTACCAGTCTGTCATGTTTTGACTACTGTCCACTCTACCAGTCTGTCATGTTTTGAGGCCACTCTACCAGTCTGTCATGTTTTGACTACTGTCCACTCTACCAGTCTGTCATGTTTTGACTACTGTCCACTCTACCAGTCTGTCATGTTTTGAGGCAGTCTACTGTCCACTCTACCAGTCTGTCATGTTTTGAGGCAGTCTACTGTCCACTCTACCAGTCTGTCATGTTTTGACTACTGTCCACTCTACCAGTCTGTCATGTTTTGACTACTGTCCACTCTACCAGTCTGTCATGTTTTGAGGCCACTCTACCAGTCTGTCATGTTTTGACTACTGTCCACTCTACCAGTCTGTCATGTTTTGACTACTGTCCACTCTACCAGTCTGTCATGTTTTGACTACTGTCCAGTCTGTCATGTTTTGACTACTGTCCACTCTACCAGTCTGTCATGTTTTGAGGCCACTCTACCAGTCTGTCATGTTTTGACTACTGTCCACTCTACCAGTCTGTCATGTTTTGAGGCCACTCTACCAGTCTGTCATGTTTTGACTACTGTCCACTCTACCAGTCTGTCATGTTTTGAGGCCACTCTACCAGTCTGTCATGTTTTGACTACTGTCCACTCTACCAGTCTGTCATGTTTTGAGGCCACTCTACCAGTCTGTCATGTTTTGACTACTGTCCACTCTACCAGTCTGTCATGTTTTGAGGCCACTCTACCAGTCTGTCATGTTTTGACTACTGTCCACTACCAGTCTGTCATGTTTTCAGGCCACTCTACCAGTCTGTCATGTTTTGAGGCCACTCTACCAGTCTGTCATGTTTTGAGGCCACTCTACCAGTCTGTCATGTTTTGACTACTGTCCACTCTACCAGTCTGTCATGTTTTGAGGCCACTCTACCAGTCTGTCATGTTTTGACTACTGTCCACTCTACCAGTCTGTCATGTTTTGAGGCAGTCTACTGTCCACTCTACCAGTCTGTCATGTTTTGAGGCCACTCTACCAGTCTGTCATGTTTTGAGGCAGCAAATCAGATGCCAATTGTACTGTTTGTCCATGTCGAGACGCAGTAGGCAGAAAACACTTGCTCAAAGTAGTCCGAATTAATCTACGATAAACTTAAGAAGTCTGTCATTAATTTTTATGTTTTTGCAGGGGAGATCTTAGTCGCACAATTTTACAACAGGCACTTAATTGAAGAATCCCTGCTGTTGACCAATCGCCGACGAGCGGGTGTAGACCTCCGCTAACGACTTCGGTTTGCCTAGAGAAAATATTTTGTGTGCCTGAACAGTCGAAAGAAGCCTTGTTGACAAAACTTATTTTTCCCGAAGTGTTCCGAAGTGTTCCGAAGTGTCCCGAAGTGTTCCAAAGTATCCCGAAGTGTTCCGAAGTGTCCCGAAGTGTTCCGAAGTGTTCCAAAGTATCCCGAAGTGTTCCGAAGTGTCCCGAAGTGTTCCGAAGTGTCCCGAAGTGTCCCGAAGTGTTCCGAAGTGTTCCGAAGTGTCCCGAAGTGTCCCGAAGTGTTCCGGAGAGTTCCGAACTGTTTGGGCTGGGAAACATGCGGCCTTAATAGTTGACAGTCTCATCTTAAAAATAAACCACGAATCCCCTTGTGACAAGGAAAATGGAAGCCTTGTGACAGTAAAGACAGTCCTGGAAAAATATATATGTTAATTGTTAAATACATTTCTAGCCTGTCTATCTGTGGGTAACAGGGTTGTTGTGCTCAACCCGCTCTGTTTTCCACCACAACACACCAGGTAATGGTTTTAAAGAGTACAACCAGCTGACCTGCTTTTATATATTTTGACATATTTATATATTATATATTTTACATATTTATATATTATATATTTTACATATTTATATATTATATATTTTACATATTTATATATTATATATTTTACATATTTATATATTATATATTTTACATATTTATATATTATATATTTTATATATTTATATATTATATATTTTACTATTTGACTAAAAGATATTCAATGTTTCTTCATAAAAAATATCTAAAAAGTAAGTTTCACCATATTTTTAAATTTTTAATTTGTTTATTTAACCTTTATTTAATTAACTATGCATTAACTGGAGAGTTCAGGTCATGGAACGGGGTTGACCTTATAAATAAGGAACAGACGTAAATGAATCACTAATCAAATTAAATAAATATTCAGAAATGACTTTGTCAAGCAACAAAATAACTACACGCTTAGAAAAGGTTGTTGTTCGTCTGTCCCCATAGGAGAACAGCTATATTATCCTATTAGCCAAAGAACCCTTTAAGATTCTAAGATTCTAAGATTTCTTCTTTCTGCCTTGCAAATATATTCATCCCCCTTGGGGTTTTTCCTATTTTGTTGCATTATAACCTGTAATTTAAATGGATTTTAATTTGGATTTCATGTAATGGACATACACAAAATAGTCCAAATTGTCACGTTCTGACCTTAGTTCCTTTGTTATGTCCTTGTTTTAGTATGGTCAGGGCGTGAGTCGGGGGGGGGGGGGGGTAGTCTATGTTCTTTTTTCTATGTTGTGTTTTGAGTTCAGCCTAGTATGGTTCTCAATCAGAGGCAGGTGTCGTTCGTTGTCTCTGATTGAGAATCATACTTAGGTAGCCTTTTCCCACCTGTGTTTTGTGGGTGATTATATTCTGTTTTAGTGTTTTACCCTACAGAACAGTTTCGGTTTTCGTTGATTTGTTTATTTTCACGTTGTTATTTCGTATTTTCAGTGTTCAGTAAAATAAATCATCATGAACACATAACACGCTGCGCATCGGTGCGACATTTCATACTCCTCGTCAGAGGAGGACGAAGAATTCCGTTACACAAATTGGTAAAGTGAAAAAAAAAAAAACTTGTTTCAATTTTTTTTTAAATAAATTAATAAACAGGAAAGCAGTGTGTGTGTGTGTATATCACCTAAAACTAACAGTTACAGAGTTTAATGATGGCTGTGATAGAAAAAAAATGAGGATGTGTCAACAATATTGTAGTTACTCCACAATACTAACTTTAAATGACTAACACCCCTTACTGTCTTTACTGTCACCAGGCTAACACCCCTTACTGTCTTTACTGTCACCAGGCTAACACCCCTTACTGTCTTTACTGTCACCAGGCTAACACCCCTTACTGTCTTTACTGTCACCAGGCTAACACCCCTTACTGTCTTTACTGTCACCAGGCTAACACCCCTTACTGTCTTTACTGTCACCAGGCTAACACCCCTTACTGTCTTTACTGTCACCAGGCTAACACCCCTTACTGTCTTTACTGTCACCAGGCTAACACCCCTTACTGTCTTTACTGTCACCAGGCTAACACCCCTTACTGTCTTTACTGTCACCAGGCTAACACCCCTTACTGTCTTTACTGTCACCAGGCTAACACCCCTTACTGTCTTTACTGTCACCAGGCTAACACCCCTTACTGTCTTTACTGTCACCAGGCTAACACCCCTTACTGTCTTTACTGTCACCAGGCTAACACCCCTTACTGTCTTTACTGTCACCAGGCTAACACCCTTACTGTCTTTACTGTCACCAGGCTAACACCCCTTACTGTCTTTACTGTCACCAGGCTAACACCCCTTACTGTCTTTACTGTCACCAGGCTAACACCCCTTACTGTCTTTACAGTCACCAGGCTAACACCTCTTACTGTCTTTACTGTCACCAGGCTAACACCCCTTACTGTCTTTACTGTCACCAGGCTAACACCCCTTACTGTCTTTACAGTCACCAGGCTAACACCTCTTACTGTCTTTACTGTCACCAGGCTAAC